>NC_066582.1:373800387-374023639 GCF_024323335.1 Lathyrus oleraceus
CTTTTTATCTTAGGTGGTCAGTAAGGGGAATGAATACAACAGGTGTCTGAAAACACGCTATTGTAGTCTATCGAAATCTATTGGACCACATTGGACATGACGATGTAATAATCATACCAACATATTTTAATTTAAAAATATCTCAAATATTTTCATCTAATCGTTCGAGGTTTACAGTTTGTTGGAGGCATATCTGGGTCTGGATCATGATGTGAACCATGACGATGCTGCAGTTTGCACAACGAGACACGGTTATCCGATTCACTATGGTGGAAATGCACCAGTGTGACGGGTCAAAACTGCAGTTCTGAATGCTACAACAGATCCAGAATCTCCCACGTGTTGGGGAATTGACATCAAAAAAGGGTTGATGCACAATGGGATATTCTGATTGGAGAGACTTTGCAAAAGACAGTGCGTCCATAGAGGAATCAAAGACAACACATCTTGAACGAAACCAGATATCCATGGTGCAAGACCGACTCAACAAAATATATGGCATGGTTTAGATCGGTAACAACTCAACAATTTGTATCTGAGCCGCGGTATTTGAGATCCACGCCAACATGCTTCGTCATCGTATGCCCCACAACAATTCACCACCCAACACAATGTGAAACCCACCCAAACCCAACAACCAACCATACAACATCAACCAACCACATACACACAACAACCAAACACCCAACATCGCAACCCATTCATGCCAACCACCCAACAACCAACCATCCAACGTCGCAATCCATTCATACCTCTCACTCAAACACAAAACCAAGAATCAAACCCCGCAACCACAACTGTCTATAGCCCAGATGATTCATATGGGTCACTTCATCGTAGCCCCCCATCAATAACACCCAACCATTGTTTAACTATAGTCGCCCCAGAAACCATTGCTTGTTTCCAAAAACGACTCAATGACCCAATTGGGCAACTTATCGTCCCCAATTCACTCAACCACAACGCCCTAACTACGATGACATGGGCACCGAACTCCATTACGGAAGCGCCGTTGGCCAGAGCCCCTCCGGATATTGGGAGCAAATGATGACACATCTATCAAATACCGCTGGAACTTCCGTTGGACCTTCCAACCAACCATCGTTCGATCAGGTCAGCACACAAAGACCCAAAACACCTCAAGAAAAATAATGGAAGGAAGACCTAGGAGATAAACTAACGCACCGGGATGTGGAACAGGGGGACGTTATAATCGGACGGGTCATTAGTTTATTGTCAGTCCAATGTAACCAATTATTACATCATCAATGAATTTTTTTTTCATACTATTCTTTTTTATTAAATAATAAAAATTAAAATTATAATTAAAAAAAAAATAGCAGGGGGTGTAGCGCCAGATGAATTGGCGCATACACCAATCAAACATACATAGGCGCCACTAACATTGGCGCCTCCTCATGAGGCCCAATGTAGGCGCCACTAGCATTGGCGCCTCCTCACGAGGAGTCTAATGCATGCGTCAATGCTATTGGCGCCTCCTCTTCATGCATTGGGGGTACATCGATTCATCTGCCGCATCCTCTATCAACCTGATTATTTTGGTAATATTTTTGAATAATTGGTTATTTTGAATATTTTTGAAAATAATGGTTATTTTGAAAAAAATTCTAAAAGTTTGTTTTAATATATTTGTAATATTTAATACAAATAAAAAAAATATAAAATAAAATTAATTATAAAAAACAATGATATATTTTATTAGTTCATAAATGTCTATTGATGCTTACTCATTCCATCCTAAAATAAGAATAGTTAAGGTTTTTATAAATTGTCATAAATGTATAGGAGAATAATGACTTGAAGAAGTTTTAATTATTTAATGGCATTCTGAAAGAAATTGATATTGAAAAAGTAAGTAAAATGATGTTTATTTTGAGATAAATTTTGTTGGTAAAATAATTTTGAAATGAAGTACCTCTCTAATGAAAGTAAAGTTTGAAAACTAAAATAATGCAGCGTTGTTCAATAGCGAACCAAAATATTAGTTTTAAAAATTGGCGAGTAAAAAAATAATTTTAGCAAAATAGAAGATAAATAAATAAATTTAAGTCAGTAATTTTAAAAGTATTTGTTTTTAAATTATGAATTTATATTGTGAAAAGTAATCTAATAATTTTAGATGTAATTGATGGTAATAAATTCAGAATTGAAATTTAAATTCTTTGAAATATAAAATATAATATATAATTTGGTGACGATTAGGGCTTTCATTGATAGAATTTTTTTTGGTGACAACTCAGAATTTGAAATGTATATTCTTTTAAATTCAGAATGTAAGTAAATAGTTTTTTTTGGGGACGTTTCAGAATTTGAAACTTAAACTATTTAACTCATATAATAAAAATAATAATTTTTAAGTTTGTTTAATCAAATATATATTTATTTATTAGTAAAATGGGAGGATCAAATTCTAAATGAGGAGACATTAGGCATTAGGCATGTTCATAGACATTTGAACCGTTACTAAAAATTATCATCGAATCAGATACAACCATCAAAACTGGACAAATCTAGTTTGGTTAAAAAATCAGCACACTAATAGTTTTTCTAAAAATGTGAATGAATGCACTTCTTTAAAATGCTGAAGGAGAAGAAGAATATGCCTAGCCAAAGTCGAACCTTGTTTAGACTTCAAAGGCGACCCTTGGAGAGCATCTGCTACTGTCTTTTTGCCATCTTGAACAATAAGGATCTTGAAATCTCTCTTCCAAGCAAGCTCCAAACCCATAAGGACACCCCAGATTCTGTAGCAAGACTATTGCAATCACCAATAGTCTTATGAAAGCCACAAAGTTATCTTTCTTGACTGTCACGAAAAACACCCCCACACTTAGTAAGCAATTGCTAGTGGTAGCCCCGTCAAATTAAAACAAACCCGAAGGTGTGAAAAACATAAGAAAGGGGGTTTGAATTGAGTTTTATAAAACAAAAGTTTTTTACCAACTCAAGAACACCACTTAAAAGTTAATAACAAAGAGATAAAAAACACAAGTATTTTATTATCGTTCGCTTGAAACTCAAAGCTATATAGTCCACCCTCCAAAGTGATTTCACCTTATACACACAGATTTAATCCACTATAATCAACTGATTAGAATAATCACAAAGAAGCTTTTGTTTATTAAGTGATCACTGGATTAAGATGCATATTATTGTTATTCATTCATTGAGCATGGTACATGTCATTGTAGTCAATGACATCATCTACTTCATGCATAGGTTGCCTCGAAGGCTCACGTCTCATTAATTCAAGATTATAAAAAGCATCATTTGGTTCATAAGTACAAATTGATTCATATCAACAAGTCCTTTTGGCCGACCTACAAGATTGGTGCATTATTATGGTCCATCACGTCTCATGGCGAGTGTAACACCCTTCTAAAATACCCCAATATTTAATTAAAACAACAAATTATAAATCAGAGTGGATATGCAATTAAGGGTGTCACACATTCACTTCACACCATTCACCACATAATTTGTCATGCTCATTATTTAATCAAATTAAAACATTGCACAATTCGCAGCGGATAGAGATCAAATCAACATGCAAAACATGTAACACATTACATGTAAAATTATTCAACAAGGTAAAACATCCCGTCCCGATGTTACATCTACCAGAGCATGACCCACTAAGGAACTACACTAGACTCCAAGCACTAGCTTCTACTCAATCACTGCTCGTTACCTGAAACATAGTTGTAAGGGTGAGTTCCTCAATCGATATAATAAGCATTATAAAATATCATGTAATTCTAAGTAAATTAACGCATTTCATCACCCTAATCAGATCACATATTCAGCAACGGCAATATCAACTCATAATCATCATCATCATCATACTCAACACAAACACCCAAAAACACAGTATAATATTGGAATACATCCATTCATATTATACGCCATACATACATTATGCAATGAGACTCCATGCATGCGGTACCGACTATTCGTGAACATATAGTTCAACCTCACCGATCAAATCCAGATACGGCTACCAAGCTCACTAGTCCCACTCATTTGAGACCTAGTGACTCACTCACTAATTCCTCACCATGGGAATTAGCTACCACCCCAAGGGCTATGCTATGCACGCTAATCACCTAGCATGCAAACATCAACAACAATCCACAATAACTCACTCACTAATTCCTCACCATGGGAATTAACTACCACCATAAAGGCCATAATATGCAAGCTAAATCACTTAGTCATGCAAACATCAACAACAATCCACAATGGACATATGCTCACACTCTAAGCCATAAACAGTCCATCCACAATTGCATACATAATAGATATATTCACAACATTATGCATACCATCATACCTCATCAGCATATTTATCACAGAATCATATCATGTCATGCCAAACAATAAATCACAGTATTAGCACACTCTACTAATACCTATACAGCTCAAAACAACGGGAAAATGATCCCTCCTATATCATACACCAATATAGGCAAGTCCTCAATTGTACACAACAATAAATATCACTTTTTCATTTTTCAACAGTGTTAACCGGTTAACGCCCTGGGTTAACCGGTTAACGCAACACAGAACACGCTTCCTGGAACAATACAACAGTGGTAACCGGTTAACGCCCTGGGTTAACCGGTTAACGCAAGACAAACAACAATATTTCACAATTCATAACAGTGTTAACCGGTTAACACCCTAGGTTAACCGGTTAACGCAAGACAGAAAGCTGTTTCTGCCGTTGGAGGACTTCCGGACCTCCGATTCCAATTCCGTAAAAAGCTACACTTTCGGAAATCACGACTCACACACTTACAGATTCAATTACAGCTTTAACACAACTTATCCAACACAATTTTTCAGCATTCAACATTCTAATTAGGGTCAAATCAATGGCTTATCACTACCCATTACATGTTAACCCATAATACCCATTAAACGACGATAAACCCCCCTTACCTGAGTTAATCCGGCGAATCTTTTAGCTTCAAGCTCTTCCTTCTTCAACCCTTCTTCTCTTGCTCTTCCTCTTTGCCCTTTTTCCACTTTCTGTCGCTTCTCTGTTTTCACGTGAAAACCCTCTTTACCAAATGGAACTCTTTATATATATATATATATTCCAATAATAATAATTCCAATAATATTCCAATTATTTAATTAAATTAATAATATTATTAACTTAATTTAAATAATTATCTTATTTTATCGGGGTGTTACAACTCTCCCCCACTAAAAGAGTTTTCGTCCTCGAAAACATACCTCAAGCGAATAACTCTGGATAAGACTCCTTCATCTGACTCTCAAGTTCCCAAGTCACATTGCCACCTGCTGGTCCTCCCCAAGCTACCTTTACCAAAGCAATCTCTTTACCCCACAACCGCTTCAACTCTCGATCCTCGATCCTCATAGGTGATGTTTCAACAGTCAGGTTATCTCTCACCTGTACGTCATCTACTTGGACCACATGAAACGGATCAGGAATGTACCTCCTCAACTGAGACACATGAAAAACCTCATGCAAATTCGCAAGTGACGGCGTGCATTGCACGAGCTTTGGATGTGTTAATTTGATTGGTTGTCTATAATGGGTGTGGTTTGCTTCGTTGAGGTTGGGGTGAGGTTATTAGGGTAAAGCGATACGATAGGCTACCTCTCCTATCCTCTCCAAAATTTGATATGGACCAATAAATCGAGGTGTCAACTTTTTCGACTTCAAAGCTCGACCAACCCCAGTTATCGGAGTAACACGAAGAAACACATGATTTCCCTCTTGAAACTCAAGTGACTTCCTCCTCTTGTCGTGATAACTCTTCTGACGACTCTGAGCAATCCTCATCTTCTCCTGAATCATCTTAATCTTTTCCGTAGTTTGTTGAACAATCTCCGGTCCAACCACAACACTCTCACCGGACTCATACCAACATAAAGGTGTCTGACATCTCCTACCGTACAAAGCTTCAAACGGTGCCATACCAATGCTCGAATGAAAACTATTGTTGTAGGTAAACTCAATCAAAGGTAAATAACAATCCCAAGCACCTCCCTTTTCCAAAACACAAGCCCTCAACAGATCCTCCAGTGACTGAATCGTCCTCTCCGTCTGACCATCAGTCTGCGGATGATATGCAGAACTCAATCTCAGCTTAGTTCCCAAAGCCCTCTGCAAACCTTCCCAGAACTTCGATGTAAATCTAGGATCTCTGTCCGAAACAATACTCGACGGAATACCATGCAAACTTACAATTTTCTCAATATACAACTCAGCTAATCTCTCTAACGGATAATCCATTCTGATCGGAATGAAATGAGCCGATTTTGTCAATCTGTCAACAATCACCCAAATAGGTTCAAAATTCTTAATTGTCCTCGGTAAACCAGAAACAAAATCCATACTGATACTATCCCACTTCCACTCTGGAATAGCCAACGGTTGCATTAGCCCAGACAGCTTCTGATGCTCAATCTTTGACTTCTGACAAGTCAAACAAGAATAAACAAAACTCGCAATTTCTCTTTTCATTCCCGGCCACCAAAATAACTTTTTCAAATCATGATACATCTTTGTAGCCCCAGGATGAATACTCAGGCCGCTACGGTGTCCTTCCTCAAGAATACTCTTCTTAAGTTCGGTAACATCCGGAATACACACCCGATTACCAAATTTCAAAACACCATTCTCATCAACTCTGAATTCACCACCTTGACCTTGATTCACTAGAGTCAACTTATCAATCAAAAGCACATCGGCTTTCTGACCCTCCCTAATCTCATCCAGAATACCACTCGTCAACTTCAATATTCCCAATTTAACACTATTGTGAGTACTCTCACACACCAAACTCAAGTCTCTAAACTGCTCAATTAAATCCAATTCCTTAACCATTAACATAGACATATGCAATGATTTCCGACTCAATGCATCAGCCACTACGTTTGCTTTACCCGGATGGTAATTCAAACCAAAGTCATAATCCTTCAGAAACTCTAACCATCTCCTCTGTCTCATATTCAGCTCTTTCTGATCAAACAAATACCTTAAACTTTTATGGTCACTGAAAACCTCAAATCTTGACCCGTACAAGTAATGCCTCCATAACTTCAGAAGAAATACCACAGCTGCCAACTCTAAATCGTGTGTCGGATAGTTCTTCTCATGAACCTTCAGTTGTCTCGAAGCATAAGCTACAACCTGCTTATTCTGCATCAAAACACCACCTAAACCCAACAATGAAGCATCACAATAAACCTCAAATAGTTCTGACGGACTCGGTAATATCAGAATAGGAGCCGTAGTTAACCTTCTCTTTAACTCTTGGAAACCTTCTTCACATTTTGAGTCCCAAACAAACGCTTGCCCCTTTCTAGTCAACATCGTCAATGGTAACGCCAACTTAGAAAATCCCTCAATGAATTTCCTATAGTAACCTGCAAGTCCAAGAAAACTTCTTATCTCAGAAACTGACTTCGGAGCTTCCCACTTAGATACCGCTTCTATCTTAGAAGGATCAACAGCAACACCACCTCTTGAAATCACATGACCAAGAAAACTAACCTCTTCTAACCAAAATTCACACTTGGACAGTTTAGCAAATAACTTCTTTTCTCGTATAACTCCTAAAACCACTCTCAAATGTTCAGCATGCTCTTCTTCAGATTTCGAATACACCAAAATATCGTCAATAAACACCACAACAAACTTGTCTTGGTACGGATGGAAAATCCTATTCATATACTCCATAAATACTCCAGGCGCATTAGTCACACCAAAAGGCATTACAGAATACTCATAATGTCCATACCTTGTTCTGAAAGCAGTCTTCTGAATATCCTCAGTTTTCACACGTATCTGATGATATCCCGATCTCAAATCTATTTTGCTGAACACACTCGCACCAACCAACTGATCCATCAAATCATCAATCCTCGGCAAAGGATATCGATTCTTGATCGTCACTTTATTCAGTTGCCTGTAGTCCACACACAACCTCATAGTACCTTCTTTCTTCTTAACCAATAACACTGGTGCAACCCACGGTGACACACTCGGACGAATAAATTTCTTATCCAACAGATCTTCCAGCTGATTCTTCAATTCAGTTAACTCAACAGCAGACATATGGTACGGAGCCATCGATATCGGCCTAGTACCAGGTACCAAATCAATCGAGAATTCAACTTCACGCTCTGGCGGTAATTCATTCACTTCTTCAGGAAACACATCAGGAAAATCACACACCACGGCTAGATCGCAAATCACCAGTTTATCTTTAGCCTCCAAAGTCGCTAACAGCATAAACAACTCTGCCCCATCTGCTACTGCCTCATTCACCTGCCTTGCTGATAGAAACAAACTCTTTCCTTCCTCAATCTCAAGAAAGATCACAGTCTTATCAAAACAGTTGATATAAACTCGGTTAAACACCAACAGTTCATACCCAGGATAACATCAATCTGCACTAGTGGAAGACACACGAGGTCCATCCCAAAGTCTCTACCAAAAATACTCAAAGGACAATTTAAACAAACTGAAGTAGTAGTTACTGAACCCTTCGCAGGAGTATCAATCACCATACTACCATGCATCTCAGATATCTCTAATTCAAGTTTCACAGCACAATCCAAAGATATAAAAGAATGAGTCGCACCTGTGTCAATAATAGCTACAAGAGGAAAGCCATTAATATAACACGTACCTCGGATCAAACGATCATCTGCAGAAGTCTCAGAACCCGATAAAGCAAAGACCTTGCCTCCCGACTGGTTCTCCTTCTTCGGCTTATGACACTGTGGACTGATATGACCCACCTCTCCACAGTTGAAACAAGTCACAGTCTTCAACCGGCACTCTGCAGCCAAGTGACCACCTTTTCCACACTTGAAACACTTCTTCTCAGTACTGGTACACTCATGAATACGATGTCCAGCCTGACCACATCTGTAACACTTAGCAGGGGCACTGGAGTCTCCCCCACTAGGTCTCCTCATCCCACTCTGTCTCTGGAAACCCTTGCCAGCTGCATACGGTTTCCCACGATCATTCTGATTCTTGCCTTTCCTATCAACCCTTTGCTGATAGCTCTCTGCTCTAGCCTTGGTATCCTGTTCAAAAATCCTGCAACAGTCAACCAAGTCAGAAAACACTCTAATCCGCTGATACCCAATAGCCTGCTTGATCTCGGGACGTAACCCGTTCTCAAACTTCACACATTTTGAAAATTCCCCAGTAGCCTCATCATAGTGAGTGTAATACTTCGATAGCTCTGTGAACTTAGCAGCATACTCAGTAACAGACCGGTTGCCCTGCTTCAATTCCAAGAACTCTATCTCTTTCTTTCCTCTGATATCCTCTGGAAAGTACTTCCTCAGGAATCTCTCCCTGAACACCGCCCAAGTGATCTCAGCACCCCCAGCAGCTTCCAACTCAGTGCGGGTAGCAACCCACCAATCATTTGCTTCCTCTGACAGCATATGTGTACCGAACCTGACCTTCTGGTTATCGGCACACTCAGTCACTCGGAAGATCCTCTCGATCTCCTTCAACCACTTCTGAGCACCATCTGGATCGTATGCTCCCTTGAACATTGGAGGATTGTTCTTCTGGAACTAACTCAGTTGACGAGCAGCTCCCAATCCCACCACATTCGGATTCCCTCCAAGTACTCCAGCTAGCATACCCAGAGCCTCAGCAATCGCAGCATCGTCTCTACCTCTTCCATCCATCTTTATTCTGAAAGCCCAACAAGCTAAAACAATAAGTACTGATAGGGTTACACAACACCGATCCCGTACAGGGAAACAGAATAATTACGACTCGACTCGACCGACTATGCTCTGATACCACTAATGTAACACCCTTCTAAAATACCCCAATATTTAATTAAAACAACAAATTATAAATCAGAGTAGATATGCAATTAAGGGTGTCACACATTCACTTCACACCATTCACCACAATAATTTGTCATGCTCATTATTTAATCAAATTAAAACATTGCACAATTCGCAGCGGATAGAGATCAAATCAACATGCAAAACATGTAACACATTACATGTAAAATTATTCAACAAGGTAAAACATCCCGTCCCGATGTTACATCTACCAGAGCATGACCCACTAAGGAACTACACTAGACTCCAAGCACTAGCTTCTACTCAATCACTGCTCGTTACCTGAAACATAGTTGTAAGGGTGAGTTCCTCAATCGATATAATAAGCATTATAAAATATCATGTAATGCTAAATAAATTAACGCATTTCATCACCCTAATCAGATCACATATTCAGCAACGACAATATCAACTCATAATCATCATCATCATCATACTCAACACAAACACCCAAAACACACGTATAATATTGGAATACATCCATTCATATTATACGCCATACATACATTATGCAATGAGACTCCATGCATGCGGTACCGACTATTCGTGAACATATAGTTCAACCTCACCGATCAAATCCAGATACGGCTACCAAGCTCACTAGTCCCACTCATTTGAGACCTAGTGACTCACTCACTAATTCCTCACCATGGGAATTAGCTACAACCCCAAGGGCTATGCTATGCACGCTAATCACCTAGCATGCAAACATCAACAACAATCCACAATAACTCACTCAATAATTCCTCACCATGGGAATTAGCTACCACCATAAAGGCCACAATATGCAAGCTAAATCACTTAGTCATGCAAACATCAACAACAATCCACAATGGACATATGCTCACACTCTAAGCCATAAACAGTCCATCCACAATTGCATACATAATAGATATATTCATAACATTATGCATACCATCATACCTCATCAGCATATTTATCACAGAATCATATCATGTCATGCCAAACAATAAATCACAGTATTAGCACACTCTACTAATACCTATACAGCTCAAAACAACGGGAAAATGATCCCTCCTATATCATACACCAATATAGGCAAGTCCTCAATTGTACACAACAATTAAATATCACTTTTTCATTTTTCAAACAGTGTTAACCGGTTAACGCCCTGGGTTAACCGGTTAACGCAACACAGAACACGCTTCCTGGCACAATACAACAGTGTTAACCGGTTAACGCCCTGGGTTAACCGGTTAACGCAAGACAAACAGCAATATTTCACAATTCATAACAGTGTTAACCGGTTAACACCCTGGGTTAACCTGTTAACGCAAGACAGAAAGCTGTTCCTGCGCTAACACGAAGCAGAATGCAGAATTCTCCGCATTTTCCGCCGTTGGAGGACTTCCGGACCTCCGATTCCAATTCCGTAAAAAGCTACACTTTCGGAAAATCACGACTCACACACTTACAGATTCAATTACAGCTTTAACACAACTTATCCAACACAATTTTTCAGCATTCAACATTCCAATTAGGGTCAAATCAATGGCTTATCACTACCCATTACATGTTAACCCATAATACCCATTAAACGACGATAAACCCCCCTTACCTGAGTTAATCCGGCGAATCTTTTAGCTTCAAGCTCTTCCTTCTTCAACCCTTCTTCTCTTGCTCTTCCTCTTTGCCCTTTTTCCACTTTCTGTCGCTTCTCTGTTTTCACATGAAAACCCTCTTTACCAAATGGAACTCTTTATATATATATATATTCCAATAATAATAATTCCAATAATATTCCAATTATTTAATTAAATTAATAAATATATTATTAACTTAATTTAAATAATTATCTTATTTTATCGGGGTGTTACAGCGAGCATTCTTATTAAATGAGCATTTTTTTCTACTCATCTCGGGCCACGTCTAAAGAGCTATTTAACGGATGGCCTAGGATTTGCATTTCCTGGTCCTGACTTGAGAAAATTTCCTGAGGATTTAGATTCAATGTCTTTTAATTCCTATAAGAAAGAAAATGAAACAGTTTTCTATGGACTTCATAATAATGTTACTTTTGATCAAAAAATACAAATTTAGATGTACAAAACCATTCTTTTTCCATATGGGCACGATCCTTCTGAGAATAAATTTTGTAAGGGGCATAGTTTACAGTTATATTGGTAGACCTCATGATTTACACACAGCCATGGCCTATGATCTAAAGACTTGAGGACATTACAATAAAAAAGTATATAAGCTTAAAACATCATGACAGTTGACCACGACAACTCCATGCACTCTCTTCACCAAAACACTTCCAGAAGTAGTAAACTTGGTATCATGAGTGAAACCTGCAGGATTCAAAGAAACAATGAGTAAGGATTTTCCCAAAGAGATTATGATCAAAAGAAGAAAAACTATCACAAGCTGCCGAACGGCAAAACAGCAAAAACAAGCCGTCACACCCAAAAAACAAAAAACGGCTACAGACGCAAGTTCAGAGTATTCCTCCCACAGCAGGCCATGTTGCAGACCTTGGCAACATGATTGTCCTTCAATGGCAGGATGGTTAACAACTCCAAGACAGATGATTCAGTTCCAGAATGTTGATATTAATAACTCGATAGGGATTTGGTCGGTAACAGAGATGTTAAACAATCGAGAAAACTAACATGCTAAACACAATTGAGAGTATCTCTTAGCCTACACTGGGAAATGAGGATACTTTTAAAGATTCACCTTTTTGGGACATAAGGTTTAGCTATAGCGGCAGGACCATTGCATTATGAATCATCAATTAAAGACGGGATTGGTTTAAACGCCATAATGCTCCAAACCAAAACAGTGCCAGGGTATGCTTCAAAAAAAAACCTGTTACAATAGAACCTATTATCTGAGAACCATGACAGATGCTGAACCATGACAAGAAGAAACCTGTTACGAAACCATCTAACCTTGATCAAATATACGATCTAAAAACTACACAAACCACTACTGCATCACCAAGCATAGCAACCCACAAATTAGCTCACGCACAAGCAAAGTATCCAAAACAAAAATAATCATTACCATAGCAAAATTTCATTCAAACTTCTAACACAATAGCTAACAACATCACATTCCAAGTTAACAGGTTTTCAACATATGACTAACCTCATGGTAATAGAATCACAGGAGCAATCATGACTACCACCATGTAAAACACAGCAGACTAGCAATCCAAGCTCAGCCATCAACAAGGTTAACATCCATACAAGTATCATCAAGCATCCTGAATATCATTCAGATCACCTACCAAATACCAAACCAAGTATCAAACATGGCATCAATTTAATGGTCATAAGACTTGTAAGCACACAATTGTTATGATAAACCAAAGGCAAAGATTCATAGGATTCGAAAATACTTGAGCAGCAATTCATACCTAAATGTATTAAGTCCTCACATCAGCAAAAACGGAAGAAGTGTTGTGAATCAAAGTTGAGAAGTCATCAATTAAGGTTAAAATATATGCCAGTAAATACCAATTTCCTTACCTCAATTGTTGAAGGTTTCACCGCAGTAAAAACTAGATGGGAGATTCAGTGAAGACGGCCACGCATTTGGAGATTTTTTGGGACCACAATCAAATCCGTTTCCTACCACATTTACATTGGTCCCCACCAAAATCTAAAGAAAGATTTGATGCTAACGGAATGCCAAGGATCCACACACGATTTTGGGGAGCTCATTTCACTCTATAAAAAGGAAAGCTAATCGATTGAAAAAGGAGAGAAGAAAAATACCGTCACTCTGCTGAAATCCCAAACGAACCTTACACCGAAAAGCTCCGCTATAACTCTGTATTTCAACTCTGATTTTCACACTGAAAATCAGGGTTTGAAGAGCTTAACCCCTTCAATCGCGTGCAAAAGGAAATGACAATCAATTAGAGGAGAAAGTCAGAATCAGACAGAAAACAAGGAGTGGATACAGAAGGATAGAAAGAAAAGGAAGAAACTTGAAACAACAAGCAAAAGAAGAGGGACAACGTCATACATACTCACCGAAGGTAATCATGGCCGTCAGGTCTTCGTCGGGGCTACGATGCTCCGGCGGAATCTTTCCCTTTTATTTTGCTTTAAAGTGCTTTGACCTTGTATTTTGACTCGTTAATTTCTGCTGTTGATTGTGATATAGAAAACGGGTTAGAAGCTAAGATTAGGTTTTCCTTTGATGTTCCGATTCGCTACTGTTTTCTAGATTCCGTCGAGGATTTGGAGGTTTGAGGGGATTTTGGTCGTTTGTCACGTTGGAAGTTTTGAACTTTATGTTCGAGTCCTGGTTTGTTTGAGGATGAACACCGAAGGGTGTTCATCGGTTTCCTTTCAAAAAAAAATTCTCTCTCTGCAGTTTTGGATTGGGACCATGCACACGATTTAATAGGGAGAGGATATTTTCCAGAAAGAATGAAGAGTCGTTTTAAGAGAGAGAGACAAAATTATTTTGATTTATTTCTTTTCTTTAAGGGGTGATTGTTTCTTCTTTTAAAATATTATTAAGAGTAAATTAATGTTATTGATGATAGATACTTGGGTGCTGTCAGATTATGTTCCCAAAATCTTTATGATGTTATCAATGAACAATGATGCGCGTGGCGGTAGGTAAACCGAGGCCAACCTTTTCTCTTCTCGGCGGTACCACTTGGCTGAGTAGGAGAGGATTTTGGGCCTTGTGGCCCATCCCGAAAATAACACTACTTTAAGTCCCTTGGGCCTTCTTTGATCCAATGTTTAGGGCCTAACTTTTTATTTATTTCCCAAACATTCCAATTTGGTCTACTTGGTTTATGAGCTATTCTTGATTGTTTTAATTAAAATTAAGATAACACTAATATTAGAAATATTTATTAGTTCGGTTTCGATTACTATTTTCAACTCTTCTTTTTATCTTATTATAATATTATAATTAGTTAAATGGTGGATTAATGGTTAACGTCAACAAACAATTTACTTTATTTTCTAATAAATAAGTTTGACGTTGGTCCAATACCAAATAGTCTTTCCCAAAAGTATATTTCAAATTCACCGTATTTAAATAGTATTCTCTTAAAAATTATTTAATTTAATTTTGAATGAAAAGGAGAATAGTAAGCCTCCGCTTCACTATCTCTCGACTATTGGAACAATTGGCGTACGCCATATTGCTCGGATTTTCGTCATTCATTTAAAACCCTAAAACTCCATAAAATTAAAATCACTCCACCAATTAATTATAAATTCTAAAAGTTTTATTTTTAATAATTAATCTTTGAATGAAAAGGAGAATAGTGAGCATCCGCTTCATTATCTCTCGATTATTCGAATAATTGGCGTACGCCATATTGCTCGGATTTTCGTCATTCAATTAAAACCCTAATAATCATACAATTTCAAATCAATTTTTCAAATCAAACATAGGTTCTAAATTCAAATTATTTCTAAACTTCAACCATCATATTCAAATCATTTTCCAAATCAACTACAAATTCTAAAACATTTAATTCTAAATTTATGATAATAAAGAGGATAGGAGGCGTACACCTCACTATCTTTCGATTATTCGAATAATTGGCGTACGCCACATTGCTCGAGTTTTTGTCATCAAACTTAAAACACAATCGAATAAACTCAAATCACCTCTTATATCAAACCCAATTTTACAAAATAAACTATACAACTTCAATAGAGAATGGGAGGCATACGCCTCACCACTCCTTGATTATTTGAATAATTGGCGTACGCCACCTTGCTCAAATCATCGACAAATCCAAACCTACCAACCCAAAAGTCAAGCTATCTTCATAAATCGAATACAATATCTAAACATATCTTTTTACAATTTAAACCTCGGGTGATAAAAGATGGGAGGCGTACGCCTCACCGTCTCTCGATTATTTGGATAATTGGCGTACGCCATATTGCACAAATTATCGACTTCCGACTAAAACACATTAAATAAACTTGGATAAGGGAATAGGTGGCGTACGCCTCGTTATTCTTTGAATAAGCAAGTAGGAGGCGTACTCCTCACTACCGTGTGTATTCAACATCCACAAACAAACTTTCAAAACAATTCGAACGAAAAGGGAATAGAAGGCGCACGCCTTATTATTCCTTGAAAGAATTGAACGATTGGTGTACACCATATTGCTCAATCTTTCGTCATTCCTCAAATCATCAACAAATCAAACCTAACTTCTCGCCCTCGAGCGATCGAAACCAATCAAATCCAAACACGTCAATTCAACTCGTCACCCCCGCGTGACCAAAACCCTTTCAAAAAGAACATTGTCAATCCTTTCTAATGTGCACAACAAACCAGTGCTAGAGCCTCCACCGATAGTAGACAAGCCAGTGTTTAGCCGTTAGAACGCCGACCTACACAGTCGTTCATCAAAACAAAACACAACCAATATTCGTAGTAGCCCGAACTACGAATGCTCTGATTTCCTTATTGCACCATAAGGATACGTAGGCAGGAGATTGCTGTATCTTCGCGAGCACACTAATAAAAAACCTCCCATTTACCCCATCCTGAGGTCTTCATCCACATCTATCATCAATTCTAATTACTCGAAGCAAGTAGATAAACAGTCAATTAACAGTCAAATAGCAAAATCAGACTAAAAGGTTCCCGTTGAGTACAACGGACGTGAGGGGTGCTAATACCTTCCCCTTGCGTAATCGACTCCCGAACCCGAATATAGTTGCGACGACCATTATTCTTATTTCTAAAGGTTTTCTCGATATTTTCCTATTCCTTCATTGGAATAAATAAAGTTCGGTGGCGACTCTGTTTCGAACAACATTTTTTTTCCGCGTCCTATCGCGAGGGATCGCATTATCATCTTTTTTTGAGGTGCGACAATTACATGCGACTCTATATGACTAATGCACAAATACAAGCTATTCAAAATCCTTTGATTCTTAGTAAAATTGGTGTCCCCACAACGACAATAAAGTGGATGAATTTTTCTGAAATGAGTCATCTTATATCAAATGTATATGACTGAGTTTTAGTTTAGTTTAAAAGACATAGTTTTTCGTAAATCGTTTTCCCTCTGCTAAGTTGCCCTCCAAATAATTTAAATGGTCGGGTTGTCTTGATTAGACAGATTGCTACTAAGATGCATTTTATACAAGCTTATTTGAAACGAGGGTGTCCTCTACCACCAACATTAGTAGAATGGAGAGAACGTCTTAAGGAAGAAACATCTGAGTGAGAACTTTGCTTTTTTGGATAGGATGCATGAGTTCTAGAAATTAAATGATGTTGAAAAATAATACAATAGAAAAAAGTCTAATGCGAAAAGTTCAATAAATTTAAAAAGATGTCATCGATTTTGATGCATTTTAATCGTATGTACTTCTAATTTTGTTGATTCACTATGTTCATTTTTATTCTTATATCTTCATTTTAAAATGTCCAAACATAATCTAAGCGTATAAATAAAGCATTACTTTTGAAAACAAATTAATTGTTGAGTTTCTAGTAAGAGATGAGTCCTCTTCAATTCTGGACAAATTCTACATAAGAGTTTTTGAATGTTGTGAAACTGAAGTTATTAGACTAAGGTTTTGCTTAAATTGATGCAATGAGATGATATGAAGTGATATGAGATGAAATAGAATAAGATTACATTGTTTGAGTTAATTAAAATCAGATCCAGTATAATAAAATTTTATTATTCTATTTTATTTCATTTCATCACTTTTCATTAGCATTGTTTCCCTTAGATATGAGGAATAAAAAATTACATCACTTTCTACTAGTATTGATCACTTTCTACGAGTATTGTTCCCTTTAATATGAGCAGAATGAAAATTTTCATCACTTTCCATTAGTATTGTTTCTCTTTTATATGAGCAGAATCAAAAACTTACTTTGTTTTTATCGCTAATTATTCAAATAATAAAGTAATAAAATTTCTATTTCACTCTATTCTATTTTTGCTAAATTTCAATAACTCTATTTATCTTAAGATATTAAAATATAATCTAAAATAATATAATAAAATTGTATATCTAACGAACTATAAATTTTTGTCTTAAAAAATCTTGCATCATACTAACAAAAAATTATTAAAATTTATATATGCAGATGGGTGGCTGACTAATTAAATAAAAAAATATTAAAACATAATAATTTTTAGTTTTATACTATCTTTACAAGTACTCTGGCGGTGAGCAAGTTGTCCATTTACATATGGATAGTACTGCTTATAAAAAAATAAGAATGGATAAAACCATATATAAAACCAATCCAAAATATCCGGATCCATGTCCAGATCCGCTTGGAGTTTCGCTTCACTTCTCTAGGGTTTCTCAAACGCATTATAGAATCTCTCCAATCTCAGATTTCCTCTATAGATTAAAGAAGCATCGGAGAACTAATTCCGTCGCCGGAAACGGAACGCCGTTGCTGGAAACAAAAAACCTGAACCGAAAAAAATGTCAAGCAAGAAGAAACACAAGCGAAAACACAGCGACAACGATGAAGACGACGACGTTTTCTACTAACGCTACTGCGCTTCGTCCTCAACCCCCAACACCACCACCGGCACCACATCCAGTAATCAACCCCAATCAAAACCGAACAACAAAGGATCATCAATAGGAGGAACAGGTGAACCCTTAGCACCATCAAAATCGACGCTATACGTTTCTAATCTAGATTACTCCCTAACAAACTCCGATCTCCATACGCTCTTCTCTACTTTCGGCCGCATCGCGCGTGTAACCGTTCTCAAAGACCGTCACGCGCGCCTAAGCCGCGGTGTCGCGTTTGTCCAATTCGTTTCTCGTAATGACGCCCAACGCGCCGTGGCGGAGATGAATAAGAAGATTCTCAATGGAAGGACTCTAACTGCTTCTATTGCTGCTGATAATGGACGTGCTCCGGAGTTTATTCGGAAGCGCGTGTACAATACTGAGACTGCTTTGTGTTATGAGTGTGGGGGGCATGGTCATTTGTCGTATGAGTGTCCTAAGAATCAGTTGGGGCCGAGGCCGCGGCCTCAGCCTAAGAAGCCGCGACGGGGATTTAGTGGGCTGAGGGATAGGGATGGGGAGGAGGAAGGTGATGATGAGGAGGAGGAGGGTGGTCAGATTGCTGCGGAGCAGTTTGACGATAATTGGGCTTCTATTGTGGATGATGAAGCGGGTGAAAGGTTGCTGGGGAGAAACATAAATGATAATGAGGGTTTGGACAACAACAAGACGAAGAAGAAAGGGAAGAAAGCTGGGTATTTCAGTGATGAGAGTGATCATGATGATGATGATTGATCATGACTATGTAGCATTGACACTTCAGATTGAAGGTGTGTGTTTGGTATTCCGCATTACCGCATTATTCAACTAGTCCTGTGTGTCGTGTCTATATATGTGCCAGTGTTTCATAGATCTCAATGGCAATTTTTTTTTTTATCAAGATATGGTGTAATTGATGAAATTGTTTATATGTTGTTGGCTTGGTTGGATGTGTTTATGGTTTTGATCACAAGCACATGTTAGTTATTAGTTATTGTGGTAGTAATTAGTGATAGTGGCGGTGAATTGGTGATGAGCATTTTTGTGTATTCCATATTTTCATAGTTAATGAATGATGACAGACGAGTCTCTTATTTATCGGCTTAATTTAGCATTCGGTTTACCTGTAAAATAGAAAGGAAAAGCGTGTTCGTTATGTTTTTTATTTTGGTTCAGTTAAAACATGTAGTGTAATCAAATTGTAACACGCTGGTTTACTTTATGCACATCTTGTTATCATATAAGTAAGGTTTTTAATTACAGTTGTGGTGGTTATGTTATGATATTTGATATGTAGAATATTGTAGTCAGATATAGCTGGATTTGATGTGGTTGTTGAGATCTTGAAAAGCATAGGTTGTAGACTTGTAGTCACAATTACTGTCGCCGTTCTTGTCGAAAGCAGTTTAAAACCATGGGTAACAGTTCTTCTGATTACCTTTACTCTTTGATGTCTACTGAGCATTTTTATGCAGATTGATGAGTATTTCTCAAGTTTCTCTTAGAATGCTTAAATTGCTTCTCCCAGAGAAAATGTGGTATCCTTTTCATGCATAATCACTTGGCTGAGCTGGAGAATAATACCAATTTGTGCCTCACCCTCGACACTAGGCTTTAAATTATAGGTTTAATTATTCTGTAACTTTTTGAACCATGGGCTAATCTTGAATGTCATTGTAATGATATGTAGAAAAAGAAATTGGTTATTGTTATGCTATTTCCTTTCTTTCTGAATTATGGCTTTGAATCGGATTAAGTATAGTTATATTATATGGAGTTTGGGGTCAATTGTTACTGTTGTACTGTTGGTTTTAAGCATTGTTGGTTTTGGATATATCTATAACTCTGAAACCATATTCAGTTGACAGTTATATATAACCGATAGATACCATATTCATGATTGTCTATATACTTTTGTATGCTCATATTTTTTACTAATTGAATCATTGTCTTATGGCACAAGTTAATGAAAATAGTAGAGTTCATATCCTCTATGAATAGGATTAACATGAAGCTTGATTACATAGTACGATAATTGTACTCAGATATAAAGATATTGGGAGTTTTGTGAAATTCAGGATATCGGTTTCTTGAATTTTGTTGAAGGTTGAGCAGAATCATATAGGATTAATATGGGTGTTCTTGAAGAGGAAGTAGGTAAAAGTTTGGAATTTTTTTTCAAAATAATAATTATTTTTATTTTTTTTTCAAAATAACTAATTATTTACAAAAATTATCAAAATAACCAGGTTTGGTAGAGGATGCGTCAGATGTACTGGGGCACCCCTAATGCATAAAGAGGAGGCGTCAATAGCATTGGCGCATGCATTGCGCTCCTCACGAGGAGGCACCACTAGCATTGGCGCATGCATTGCGCTCCTCATGAGGAGGCGCCAATACTAGTGGCGCCTGCATTGGGCCTCATGAGGAGGCGTCAATGCTAGTGGCGCCTAGGTGCATTTGGTTGTGTGGGCGCTAATTCATCTGGCTGCATGTGATGGTCATGTGGGCGTCAATCCCTCAAGCGCCCACATGTTTTGTCCGTCTCTATAAATACCACGCATTGGATGCAATATTTTTCACTCAAACTCATCTCCTAATACAATTCAACCACCATCAATTTCAATTTTCCCTGTTTCAACAATGTTTGCATACATTCAAAAACAAAGTTCAGATGTAATATTTTTTGGCGTTGCGGCTCCGGTACAGATTCGACTTTGGAACACAAATATGTTTGAACGTCTTAATCGGACGTTGTACAGTTGGTTAGAGGGAGAAATTGGAGAGGGTGAACGGATTAGAAAAATACAATGGCTTGTGTCCACGTTCAACCAACACGGAGAATTACGCGAATTGGTGGATATTAAGACAGACCAAGACGCTCGTAGGATGATGCATTACATGTTCAAAATTGTTTTGCTGGTTGTAATTGCATAGTTCTTGTATTTGTTATAATTATATGTGTTACTGTTTATGCAATGGTACTTTCGTGACAGACGTCTAATATGAAATAAATTTAATTTTTCATATATTGCAATAGAGGTACATGTAAATTTATCTGGTTGTGCTCATTCTAACACTAGGACAGTTATTACGATTGTGACCTAGTTGACGGCATGAACTACATAGTCTAACCATTTTGTTCGCAGTATCCATTTCGGTTCGAATTCGGATGCTGTTTGGGCGACCCTTTTTCTTCCTTCGCATAACTTCGTTGTACCAGACGATGTCCCCTTGATATTCTGGCCAATAATCCTCTTTTGCCACTACGAAAAAACTAATTTTATAAACATTTGAAAGACCGACGATTTTGTAAACTTCAGATAACAAGTATGATGGATCCCTTCGAACCTTTGAGCATGCCGCAAGGACATGGGAGCGGGGGTACGAAAGGCTTGGAACTTTCTGCAGTCGCACTAACCTCTATCTATTTCGACTCTGTACTGTCCCATCGGCATGCCCTCATTGTGATCCATGGACTCGACAACACTAAACCAACCTTTACTTAGGTCAAAGACCGTAACCACATGTGTGTTTGCTTTGGCAGCTTCATGTCTGATGAATTTCATCGAAGCATCACTAAACAACTGTCCAGATTGCAACACTGAACTCCATTTTAAGCGTCTGGTTTCAAACAACGCCCTTAGCCTGAAATATGTAGCATGCACCAAAGCGATTATTGGTAGGTTACAGATGCCTTTGAAGACAGAGTTCATTGATTCCACAAGATTTGTTGTCATGTGGCCCCAACGTTGACCGTTGTCGTATGCCCTAGTCCATTTCTCCAAAGGAATACCATGGATCCACCGTACCGCATCTTCGTTTGACAATCTGGTGTATAGGCGGACAATTTGTTTCCAGCTTGACAATTGTCTCGGGAGCATATTGTGTTTAGAGCCAACAAGTATTTTGGAAGTTGTTTGTAAGACTCCTCCCAATTGCCAAACACTTTTTCAATAGATTTTGTCCTAGCTATCCATGCCTTCCTATATGATGGAGTGTACTCCTACTCTGCCCTAATATGCGAGATTATTGTACTCACCTTTAATGATGGATTGTCGCTAATAACAGATAATATTTCATCACATATTAGCTGAGAGCTTAATTTACGATGATCCTGGATTGGGTTTGTCAGCATGCATGTGTGATCTGGACCCATTGATCCAATCTCCCAAGACTCGCTCCTCTTCCGGTACGAAGCTGACAACATAAAAAGGCAGTGCTCATTTGGACAATAAACTTTATACCTCGATGCGTCAGTTCTGTCAACTCTGAAATCAGCTGATAGTTGCATGTGGAATTTCTTAATGGCTCTTACACATTCCTCTTTTGTGCGAAATGTGTCTCCTTGTTTCAAAGATCCTTGCATCTGCACGTAAGGATTGTACCATACATCTGCTAAAGGTTCATCTGAACCCAAATTTAACCTTGTCATCTGTTGGGGTGGGCAGTATACATAACTTGTTGGTATTGGCTCCTCTTCCTCTTCAGCGTTCACCATCGAATCAACCATGATCTCAGATTCTTCTTCTTTGTCATCTAGAACATTCACCTCAGCTTGTCCGTCATCAGTCTCACAAAACACTTGTGACTGATCAATGTACAGAGACACCTGTTGTTGATGTGGTAATATATACAACTTTATATCGTTGTAACCAGGTTGTTCGTGACTGACAAACATATGTTGAATATCATCATCATCTCGAATCTTCTTTTGATAAAATTTAACCTGGTTTTCTACAAACCAAACCGGATTTTTATAGATGATTTGGCCCACATTACTGCATTGCAATTTCTTTTCTATTCTTTGTTTCAGATGAGAAAAATTTGATCGTCGATTTATTGTAAACCGAGTTACCTCTGTGTTTCGAAAACAAAAACCGAACAACTGATGATCAAATATTTCACCTTCGACATGGGCACTGATCATGTAATGTTGTGTGGAAGACATTTTGTTGAAATATTAATATGTAGATATCTTTAAGGGAATTGAATGCATTGCTAAGTTGTTCATCCACACAACATAATTAATGTTTCATTGCTAACTTGGTCGTTGCATTGATAACTTGGTCATTGTTTGTACAAACTTGACCATGCATGTAGTAGAAAGAATCAACCATGCAGAGAAAAGAGTGACAAGAACACACATGCGCCTGAGCCCTGAGATTCCCACCTAGGCGCCCATTCCCTAGGCGCCATAAAGTAACTGGGGCGCCAAAAGGATGGGTGCCTCTTCACAAAAATTGGTCTTATGCGCCACTATGAAGGGCGCCCCTTCCCATTGCCCTACACTAAGGCGCCAAGAGGAAGGGAGCCTCTTCCTTGCATGTGAAGAATCACATGTAGGCGCCAAGAGGAATGGCGCATCTTCCCTTACATGTTGATTCTTCACATGCGCCTAGAAGAGATTCCTCACATGCTATCTCTCACATGCTTTCTGAAGTTTGTCATTCCCTTGTCTTCTCTCGCCATTCCATGCAACCAATCACATTCATCTTAGGTTGCAAACCTACTCACTCATTCATCTATAAATAGCCTCTCATATCAACAATATCAAATCATCTTCATCAATACTCAATTATATTCTTCTACCACACTTGTTTCCTCTACCACACTCAAGCTTTGCAAAATCAAATCATGTCTTTGTTGACTATGGGCGATGAACATAGAGGCACGCTCGAGAATATATCGGCATTTGTATGTCATCTCTCTCTTTTTACTTTTTCTATTTTTTGTCTTATACCTTTGTTATCTATGTTTTTCTTACTTCTTATAGAGTTGTGCTTGTTGATTATGTATTTCTTCTTCTAATTGCATTTTCTTACTTTTTTATTATTAGGATCCGAAGCGGTTTAGATGTCGTGAACATGAATATGTACCCCTCGATCCTTTAATAGAATCATATATTAGAGGATGTGGATTTGGAAATCTACTCAACATTGTTTCGTACTCGGTGGACTACAAGTTCATTCTAACTTTGTTGGAGAGGTGGAGACCCGAGACCCACACATTTCACCTTCCGATTGGTGAGTGTACCGTCACACTTGAGGACGTGTACATGTTGTTGGGTCTCCGTATAGATGGAAAGGCAGTGAATGATCGAGTTAACCAAGACAACAATATCTGCAATGAATTATTGGGTGCCCATTTGCTAGACGACGAAACTGAGGGAGACACGTCCGGTCAAGCAAGGGGGCAAGGTATAAGTTTAAAATACCTTAAACAATATTATGCTAGTATAGTAATTCCCGACGATTCAACCGAGTATGAGAAAATAATAAAAGCTTGGTGTTATATTATGATTTTATTTGATAATTTTTTGTTTCCAAAAAGTACAGGTAATTTTGTAAATATAATGTATTTACCTTTATTACGCAACATTAATAAGGTAAACACTTATAGTTAGGGTTCAGCTGTATTGGCCCATCTATATAGTGCAATGTATAGAACTACAAAAAAGAATACCTATATTTTTTATCATGTGCGTATTTGCTTCAAGCTTGGGGTTGGTCAAGAATGTCGTCGCTCGCCCCGATAAATGAGCGCCCATTCGTGTTCCCGTTTGCAACCAAGTAAGTCTACCACTTTACCATTCACCATTTAGTTAATTATATTTTATATTATAATTAATAGTAAATAATATTTTTCACTTCTTTTTTATCTTAGGTGGTCAGTAAGGGGAATGAACTACAACAGGTGTCTGAAACACGCTATTGTAGTCTATCGAAATCTATTGGACCACATTGGACATGACGATGTAATAATCCTACCCAACTATATTTTAATTTAAAAATACTTCTCAAATTATTTTCCATCTAATCGTTTCATATTGTTTTACAGTTTGTCTGGAGGCCATATCTGGGTCTGGATCATGATGTGAACCATGACGATGCTGCAGTTTGGAAAACGAAGACACCGGTTATCCGATTCACTATGGTGGAAATGCACTAAAGTGACCGGGTCAAACTGCAGTTCTGAATGCTACAACAGATTCCAGAATCTCCCACGTGTTTGGGGAATTGACATCAAAAAAGGGTTGATGCACAATGGGATTATTCTGATTGGAGAGTGTCGCATCCGCGAAAAACAACCGGCGGGCTAAAACAAAAACAAACAGAGCCGCCACCGTGCGTTATTTATCCCAAAAGAGGGAAAGGAAACGGTCAGAGTAAACCTGGAAAAAGCATGGTCTCGCGACCAAAGAGAATGGGATCGGGAGTCGGTTATGCGAAGGGAAGGTATTAGCACCCCTACGCATCCGTCGTACTCGACGGGATCCACGCTCTAAAAGAAAGAAAAGGTTGCTAAAATAAACATCACACACACACATTGAAGACAACATAGGTGGGAGAAGAGGGGAGAGGGCTCGCTAGGATATCGCATCCTATGCCTACGTATCTCGTCTGGAACGAGAATCAGAGCTACCGTAGTTCGGCTCACGCACGCCAAACAAAACACACACAAACACAGGAAAACCTGGAACCCGAACGCCAATCGCTGGACTTACATCGGCTTCCGAACCAAACAAACACACTCAGGATACGGACAGCCAATCGCTGGGCTTACACCCATATCCTGACACACAAGAGGGTTAACAAGCAAACACACACAAAAAGAAAAAAAAGTGCCCGGAGAGACCTCGCACGATCTCCTGCCTACGTACCTCATCTGGTATGAGGATCAGGGCGACGTAGTTCCCCTGAACGGGAAAGAAATTCTAACCAGATACAAAGGGAGACACACTACTAGGGAGCTGTACTCGAGCCTAGATGTTATCATGCATCATTTCCCTATGTTAAGGTTCACTATCTACTTGCACAACAGCAAGCTAATCCTATCCAGGCAAAGCAAGCATGCACGCATAAACAAAACAAAACAAACATTCACATTTAGCACACACTATATCCAGTCAAAAGTGGGCTCAAACAAAGGGTTAGACTGCCAAGGCAAGTCAACTGTATCAGGGTGGTGTTAGCTCTTAACCCTGACATTGAGAGTCAGGGTGAAGCTGATGAAAGGTGAGTGAAGATTAGACTTCACAGCTCTTATCCCTGGCCAGGGAGAGCTTCAGACAAAGGAGCATGGGTTCAGGAAGAGGGAACCCTTCTACACTCATGACTCTGACTCAACTGTACAATTGTACAAGATCTTGGGTTAATGTCCCAATGCATCAACACAGTGGTGTGAGCAGAGGGACGACTCAACAGAATAGCGGGAGATAGATTGCATATCTCTTTTATCCGCCAATTGCCTTAATCAAGGACTTTACCTGCATGGGGACAAAAATAAACAAGCACAAACATTGCCTCTTAAGGAGGACTTCAGATAGGTGCCTGGCCAAGTAACAGGCCAGGTCTTCCAGACTACATGGAGAAAAGAAATTCTACCTCAATTGGTTTATACAACCAAGCAACAGCAAGCAAGTTCTCAAGGAACTATTAGCAACTAATGTACCTGAAATCAATCAAATACAATCAGTACTCAGACAAACCAACATTAAACAGCAAAAGTCAACAGTTAATCTGTACAATCAATCAATGCAATGTGCAAAGCACAATCAACTCAAGTGAGCCAAGCATCCTACAAAATAAAACAAGTTAGTCCACAACCATTAACCAAATCAAACTCAATTAACTTGCATTATTCTCCTTTAAAGCATTTGCATCTCAACCTGAAAAGCCAAACTCAAATATGAGAAACAAGACCACTAGGACAAGCCTAGGGTCAAAAGGAGATGAAAAATCCAAAACAGCAAGTGAAAATTTTCCAAAATCACACTCAAACAATTTAGAAAAAATCCAATTTGTCCCATGCTCATATCATTCACCATCATCATTTCATAAAAGAAAAGGCACAAAACATGCAATTTGCAACCTCAAAGGACCAAACAGAATGATCACCATCAAATCAATATCAAAACATTTCAATAAATTCTACAAAAATTCAAGTATAAACAGAACACATTGAATGAGTGGCATATCAAATTTCAGCCCATTCGGATCAAGGTAAGTAGGTCAATGAAATTCATAAAGTTCAGACAAGTTCAAGCAAGCCAACACAAGGCATCAAAACAAGCATCAACTTCCATTAATCATAAAACAGTGACAAAGCATGATAAATGAATGGGATCAACACCACAATGACCTATAATGTGTCTAGAATTCACATGTCAAATTTCACATCCATCCAATTAATGACCAGAATTTCACAAATCAAATGCCAACATGTGTCACAAAAAATCAACAAATGACCAAACAGGGGAGAAAAATTCCAATCAAATAGGAAATGCAATCAATAAATCCAAAAACATTCCCATGTATACTAGACATACATATGCTCAATCATGCAAACATTTGGCTCAATCCAATGTCCCTAAGCACATCAAATAAAATCATGAAATTCACCAAGTATGGTGTGACACAAATTGTCACACCTCTAATCAAAAATTCATATCGCATCAACCAGGGACCCAAAAATTGCAAACTATTCATCAAAATCACCAACAAAGAGTCCAGAACATGCACAAAAAATTTCAAGCATTTCTATGGAAGCATCATCATTTTATGAAGGATATGGTGAGCATGGTACACAAATGATACATTCAAGCAAACCCTAGGCAATTTATTTTTTCACACGTGCACAAAAATAATAAAAATCACCATAAAAAACTACACATCACAAGGAGAATAATGCAAAAAGTCTCATCAAATTTGGACAACTAATGAATGATTTATGGATTTTTGCATGCTAAGAAAAATTAAAAAATATGAGAACAAGGCAAGGTAACATGTGATCCATTTGGAAAATAATGTGGCAAGGCAATACTTGAAAATGCCTCTCAGCGGAATCGAACAGAGGTGCACTTTTGAAAAGCTTGGCGCGCAAACACAATTACACATGAACAGTAACAAGCATATGGATCAAAAACGTGTTCTGGCAATTTCTAGATAGCTTCATCACGTGTTCATCATCAAAATTCAACATGAACAAAACTCAACCAAATTCAACAATCTTTATATGGTTGGAAAGGTCTCTCAACACACATCATGAATATGAACTTAATATCTCCTAATTCAAAGATTTCTCACTCGATTCTCAATGATTTTCAAAACTACAAGTTGCATGCTACTCTAGGTTACAAGATCTACCTAAACCACATGTCAATTTCAAGAATCGAAGGAGTCGAAATCTGACCTTATGAATGTGTAATCCTTGATGCAGCTAGTTTCGAGACTCCAATTGCAAAAACAGATGATTATTGATGCAAGGTAAGATGAAAGGAATCGATGCTTTAGCTCAGAACCTCCTGGATCAGCTTGAATCTTCAAATGCCATGTGAGAACTCAAAATGCAACAGCCACGGTTTTCCAGTTTTTTCCAAGTTTTGGCTTCAACAGATCTTCTATAGCATCATCAAATGATGATTAGTACGAAAGAAAGCAAAAAGAATGATGAATTCGAAGGAAAAAAATGAGAAAAAGTTTGAAGAATTTTGAGAGAATTTGGAGATTTTTGGATTTGGATCTGAGAAAATGAATTGTGATTAGGAGAAACAGTTATGATTATGGCTTTATATCATGTGCTAATCCATTTTGTTAATCCAAATTAGCAAAATCAAGTGAAATTAGCAAAATGCATTTTCAAGTGAAATGGCCAATATGTCCTTTTGCAAACCAGTCAATGTAACAGTGCAATATCAGTTGGAGCAAGTTCTAAATGTCATTTGGAATGTGTTGAAATGAGTTTTGTATGCAAAAGCCATGTATTTCACAAAATCACCTTTTTTCCCACCAATTTTCAAATAGTCCACTTGAAAAATGACTTTTTGCTATGATAATTTTTGATGAAATATGACGATGCATCATGAAAGTACATGTGAAATGTGGTTTTCTCAAAGAAAGATCACCCAATTTGGCCATTCCATGTGAAAGTTATGCCACTTTGAATTTAGGCATTTTTGGAAAATGATTTGATCATAACTTGCCAACCATACATGAGAAATTCAAGTACTTGGACTTTTTGGAAAGGTGAGAGCAAGATCTACAACTTTCATGTTGGACAAAGTTTCATTTGAAGCAGTTTTGGAAACTTTCAATTACAAGTCACTTTCTATTTTTGGAAAGTTTTCTCCTGACTTTATTCTCTTCATTCTTGATGTTTGAAATGTCAAATGAAACTTGTTTCAACATAAATGAAGTATATCCAACCCTCTCCCACCTCCAAATCCATCAATCCTGGCACAGTTGACCACCGTTGACTTTTCTGATTGATAGATGAATTTGACTATGCATTGATCAAGTTGAGCCTCAAACTCCTGATGAAATGGCTCAATGATGAAACCCTAGCTTCCATAAGCTCAATATAATCACATGATGATCCCCATATCCATTATAGACCCCATCTCCTAGCCATGCCCTGGTTGGCCCAATGTAGATGATTAGGGTTGACCAGAGGTCAAAACCCTAATCTCAAGGTATCTGATCAATCTCTTGAATCTCCTGGATGATAACAAGACCATGATGATGATGATGTATCATTTCAACCAAGATGAAGATCAATCTCCTTGAGAATCAAGAAAACCCTAATTTGAACCACAACCCTCAGATGGCTAATGATCAGTTCAATGAAACCCTCAGCTTGAATCTCAACCTCTTTATCTTCTGATCAAGACCTAGGAGGATGACTTGCTTATGTAGCCACATGATATGCAAATATGTAATGCCTAATGACCTAAAAAATGAAATTCAACATGCTAAGCTAGTCCCAAGAGAGGAGGGCAAATTTTGAGGTGTTACAGCTGCCCCTATTCAATCCACTGTGAACCTGTCGATATGAATAGCCTCGGCTTTCAGATGATCAGGATGAAGAGTGATTGAATACCAAGAACAGACGAACAATTTGCACTCTGATGGGATATAATTAACAGTGCCTATCAGAATCGGCAAAGAAACACCCGTCTGGAACGGAGAAAGTCGGCCTGATCACCGAAACAGGAACGTCGACCTGGGTACCAAAATAAATGGTAACACAGGGATAACCATGGCCTGAACACCACACATCCACTGGGGATTATTATTATTCTCTCTTTTTTTTATTTTCTTGAACCCCGAAATTTTCTTTTGCTTTCTTTTTTCATTTTCTTGAACCCCGAAATTTTCTTCTGCGCAAATGATCCCAGATCACTGCAGTTGAACCCCGACATCTTGTTTGCCAAAATATTGAACCCCATTCTCCATTTGAACCCCAGTCGCCTGACGATAACTCGCAATCGCCATTGTGAACCCCGATTTCCAGAAAACACCTCGTGTCTCCTTTTCTCCATTTGGACCCCAATCTCCAGAAAATGCCTTAACATTTCCCTTTCTCCGTTTGGACCCCAATCTCCAGAAAATGCCTCAACATTTCCTTTTCTCCATTTGAACCCCGTTCTCCCATTTCTCGTGATAATTCCGCTGGCAACATCCGAAATAACACCAAAACCACTCTGAGGGCGACATGTCAGAGGGTACACCTTCACAAAAGGAAGGTAACATGTGCATCTCTTCCTCAGAAGACAACCATAACGACCTCCACTGTCCTCCGCCAAAGTCTTAGGTGACACATGAACAGAAGATAATCCCGAGGACCTCATCCGGGATATAATCTTCAACTCCAATCTCCATTTGGACCCCACTCTCCAGAAAATGTCACAACATTTCCCTTTCTCCGATTGAACCCCGATCTCTAAAAAATGCCTCAACATTTCCTTTTCTCTGATTGAACCCCGATAATCGCGCTGATCATGTAACGTCCTTTGATTCTATTTCCATCTCCGTCCGACGGAAAAGTTTCATCCAGTATCGCACTACTGGAGAACATTGCTGATCTGACATCATGATGCTAAACTCCTCAGAGTAACATCTTCACCATCCGGTGAAACCAAATCTCAGGCGGTAACCACGGCTTGAGTCGCATAACATTTCCATCTCTGTCCGACGGAAAAGTTTCCTCCAATATCGCACTACTGGGGAACATCTTTGATCTGTCATCACGATGTTAAACGCCTCGGAGTAACATCTACCAACTGCTGTCTCGCCCGACAGAAATCTCCTCCAGTATCGCACTACTGGGGAATACTTTTGATTAAAACCACGATACTAGACTCCCCGGAGTAACCTTCCTCTTCGGGCACAACCACCTCTCAAACGATAACCACGGCTTGAGACTAGCTTTATGCTTGCAATATGATGCATGATTGATTTTTCCGCGTAATGCTCCATAATTATGGAAATGCTACGCGATTTATTATGCAATATGCTATGCTATTTCATGATGAATGTATAAAAAGCATCCCCCTCAAGGGACTCTTCTGAGGAGCTCGAGACACTCTGCTGAGGAACTCGTCACCACTCCGATCTCCACCCTGATGGGGAATAGCACTGCTGCTGGGAAAAGGCAACTCTTGCTGGGGAAAACCTCCTTTGCACCCAATCCGCTTGGGAAACTGTTGGGGATAACCACCAACGCACTTTGTGGGGATACAACAGTCTTTGACTTGCTGGGGATATCAATCCCGGCTCTGCTTTGGGGAACCCTCACAGATACCTCCGCTGGGAAACAACAACCTTCAGGCCTGGCGACTGGGGAAACATCGATCTGACACCCGCTTGGGATAACCATCCTGACCCTGCTAGGGTAACCACAGACCTTGAATCTGCTGGGGGGTTGGTCCTCACGACTCTGCTTGGGGATATGCATCCCGACTCGTCTGGACCTTTTCTGCTCCATCATCTTGTATTCCCAACCGCTCCGTACTCGACGGAGAGCGAACTCCTGGGGACTATACAGATTTTTCAATCTTCCGACTTTGAAGAGTCTTCTTGATTAATTCCAAGGATCATCGTACGTCTCACCTTCGTCTTTCACCGTTCTTTCATTTGTTCGTCCCTGATCGGACTCCACGGGGATTTGCTTTGTCAACAGCTTCCACATCACAACCTGCAAGTGAGTGAAAACATCTAACAGCACCTGCAAAAGAAATCGTTAGATAAAACCGCGCCTCAGGCGTGTCAAGATTTCAACACTTGGGTCACTCAATCCTTCCAAATAAGATTTCAAGTTTTCAATCTTATAAGCATGCATTGGAAGGGACCTGTATGTCTTAAAATGCAAAGATTCTTTATCACAATAATCGGATGTTTTTGCAATCAAAGCGGTAATGAAAAACAAAAACAAAAATTATTTGACTGAATATGCATTTTATTGATTGAAAAGTGTGTGGCTCAAATTGAGCAATACAAAGGAAGCAATTCCTGAAAAGAGGTAATTGTGCACAAAAGGAAAAATCTATCCTAATGGCAATGTGAAACCTGTAATCTCATCGAGTTCCAACTCGGTTACACCCCATATGTCTTCAGACTCTCCGTGCTTTCTGCCTTCTGAACAAGACGTTTCTGATTGCTCCCCACCGGGTATTATCCATGGTGCTTTAACCAAAGCGCAAACGATCATGCCAGACGCAGTTGTTCGTTTCAATCCCTCTTTTGCCTGGACGGCCCTTTCGGGTTTTCAGTCCACCGGGATACCCCTTTTTGCCCAAGTCGCCTTTTCAGGTTTTCGACTTGCCGGGTGTACATTTTTCATTTTATCCCTAATTTTGCCCGAACCTTTTCTTTCTGTTTTTGGTTCGCCGGGATGCCCATTTTTGCCTGGACTATTTTATTCTTTTCGTCCAGCGGGTCTCTTTATACGAAGTATTTTTTAACTACGTTCGCATTCACAGGGGATTGAAAATCTTCGCCATCCATGGTCGTTAACAACAAGGCTCCGCCAGAGAAAACCTTCTTGACCACGAACGGACCTTCATAATTCGGTGTCCATTTGCCCCTTCGATCGTTTTGAGGAGGAAGGATCCTTTTCAGCACCATATCACCCACGTGATATACCCGAGGTCGCACCTTTCGGTCAAAAGCACGCGTCATCCTTTGCTGGTACAACTGCCCATGACAGATGGTTGCTAGCCTCTTTTCCTCAATTAGGCTCAACTCTTCGTACCGGGTCCTTACCCATTCAGCCTCTTGCAATTTCACGTCCATCAGGACTCTCAAAGAGGGAATTTGAACCTCAACCGGTAGCACCGCTTCCATTCCATATACCAACGAGAAAGGAGTTGCCCCAGTAGACGTACGCACCGACGTTCGATACCCATGCAATGCAAACGGCAGCATCTCATGCCAGTCCTTATAGGTTACCACCATTTTCTGCACAATCTTCTTTATATTCTTATTGGCTGCCTCAAGCGCCCCATTCATCTTCGGACGATAGGGAGAAGAATTGTGATGCTCAATCTTGAATTCCCGGCACAACTCTGCCATCATCTTGTTGTTCAAATTAGAACCATTATCAGTAATGATTCTTTCGGGAACCCCATATCTGCAAATGATATCTCTCTTGAGAAACCTGGCAACGACCTGCTTCGTCACGTTCGTATAAGAGGTTGCTTCAACCCACTTGGTGAAGTAATCAATAGCCACTAGTATGAATCTGTGCCCATTCGAAGCTCTAGGCTCGATCTTTCCGATCATATCAATGCCCCACATAGCAAACGGCCATGGAGACGACATTAAACTCAACGGATTTGGAGGCACGTGCACCTTGTCGGCATAAATCTGGAATTTATGACACTTCCGCACGAAATTGAAACATTGGGCCTCCATTGTCATCCAGTAATAACCTGCCCTTAGCAGCTTCTTTACCATTGCATTCCCACTGGCATGGGTACCAAACGATCCTTCATGAACCTCTTTCATCAATTGGCTTGCTTCTCTATCATCAACACATCGGAGCAAGACCCAATCAAAATTTCTCTTGTACAAAACCCCATCCTTATTCAGGTAAAACACCATGGCCAACCTCCGCAGAGTCTTTCGGTCCTTTTTCGATGCTCCCTCAGGATACTCTTGAGTCTCTAGATAGCGCTTGATATCGAAATACCACGACTTCTCATCATCAGACGTTGTATCAATAGCAAACACATAAGCCGGTCTATCCAGACGACCTACCTCAACGCTGGGGAACTGATTCCACCATTGTACCTTAATCAAAGCGGCCAGAGTAGCCAAAGCATCTGCCAAAGGATTCTCCTCTCTGGGCACATGATGCCTTTTCACCTTGGCGAAAAACGTCAACAATCTCCTCGTATAATCCCGGTATGGAACTAAATGAGACTGATGCGTATACCATTTCCCGTTAACCTGATTTACAACCAGAGCTGAATCTCCATATATGACAAGGTTCTTGATTCTCAAATCAATCGCCTCTTCAATACCCAATATACAAGCTTCATATTCAGCCACGTTGTTGGTACACTCAAATGTTAGCCGGGCAGCAAAAGGAATATGGGATCCTTTCGGCGTAACCAAAACAACACCAACACCGCTTCCATTCACGTTAACGGCCCCATCAAACATCAGAATCCATTCGGATTCAGGGTCACGCCCCTCCTCCGGGATTGATTCCTCGCAATCTTTCGATTTGAGAAACATGATGTCCTCATCAGGGAATTCAAACTTCATCGGTTGATAATCATCAATGGGTTGCTGGGCGAGGTAATCAGACAATACACTCCCCTTGATAGCCTTCTGAGAAGTATACTGTATATCATATTCAGTCAAAATCATTTGCCATCTCGCAACCCGTCCGGTCAATGCTGGCTTCTCAAAAATGTACTTGATCGGATCCATCTTGGAAATCAATAAAGTGGTATGGACCAGCATATACTGCCTTAGTCGGCGAGCAACCCAGACCAAAGCACAACAAGTTTTCTCGAGCAGTGAATATCTTGTTTCACAGTCGGTAAACTTTTTGCTAAGGTAGTATATGGCATGCTCTTTTCGACCAGACTCGTCATGCTGCCCCAATACACACCCCATAGACCCCTCGAGGACTGTCAAGTACAGAATTAACGGTCTTCCCTCCATAGGAGGCATCAGAATCGGAGGCTTCTGCAAATATTCTTTTATTTTTTCAAATGCCGCTTGGCAATCTCTATTCCACCTGACCGTTTGATCTTTTCTCAACAACTTGAATATTGGTTCACACGTGGCTGTTAGATGAGATATGAACCGTGAAATGTAGTTCAATCTACCTAAGAAACCACGAACCTCCTTCTCCGTTCTCGGTTCAGGCATTTCTCTTATTGCTTTTACTTTTGCAGGATCAACCTCGATTCCTTTCTCTTTTATAATAAACCCCAGCAATTTACCAGACCGTACTCCGAATGTGCACTTGTTCGGATTCAACCTCAGTCTGAACTGTCTCAGCCGGTCGAACAACTTGGCCAGACCTACCAAATGCCCCTCTTCTGTCTGGGACTTTGCTATCATGTCATCAACATAGCATTCAATTTCATGATGAATCATATCATGAAACAGAGTCACCATGGCCCTCTGATAAGTAGCACCAGCGTTCTTGAGACCGAATGGCATCACCTTGTAACAAAAAGTGCCCCACGGTGTGATGAACGTTGTTTTCTCCATATCATCTGGCGATATTTTGATTTGATTATAGCCAGAAAAGCCATCCATGAAGGAAAACACCGAGAATTGAGCTGTATTATCTACCAACACGTCAATGTGAGGTAATGGAAAATCATCTTTTGGGCTAGCTCTGTTCAGATCTCGGTAGTCCACACACATTCTCACCTTGCCAACTTTCTTCGGGACTGACACAATATTCGCGACCCATGGCGGATAATTAGTGACAGCAAGGAACCCAGCATCCCACTGCTTCTGCACCTCTTCTTTGATTTTCATTGCCATGTCAGGTCGAGTTCTGCACAACTTCTGCTTCACTGGAGGACAATCTGTTCTCAACGGTAGCTTGTGCACAACAATATCGGTATCCAACCCTGGCATATCTTGATAAGACCAGGCAAAGATGTCGACATACTCTTTCAACAATACTACCAACCTGCTCTTGACACTTTCCTCCAAAGCAGCCCCGATTTTCACCTCTTTCTTGACCTCGTCGGTACCCAGATTCACAACCTCAATCTGCTCTTCATGCGGCTGAATCACCCTCTCCTCTTGTTTCAACAACCTGGCTAATTCCCCCGGCAGTTCACAATCTTCTTCGTCTTCTTCTTCAACAAGATAGATTGGATTGTCGAAGTCATACGAGGGTGTAACAGGATTGTTATCAATAAGATCTGGAGAAGAATCGCATCTGCATGAATGTTGATTCATGCATGGCTTTACAACCGGTGTGAGACAAATTGAAAAAAAGAAAATAAAAACATTGCCATTTTTATTTGTTTTTATTTTTAAACTGCAAAAATAAATGAAAAACAGGGAACACCGCCTTTAATTGAAAAACATCCTTTTATTAATGATGAGAAATTTGCAAATTTAAACATGAGGTGGCCCTTACAATGAACCATTACGTGTCGGGCAACACGTATGTCTTTCATGCAAATAAAATCAAAACAGGAAAAATATTACTCTTCCAGCAGAGTGACCCGGATGATCTTTTCAGCCTTCCAGTTCTGGATTCCCATCCCTGGCGCGCACGGCTTTATCCACCGGTCCATGTCACAGTCGCTATCAGCGTCGTCACCCAACATGCAGACGTGATCCGGATCCAGCATTCCGGCCCTAGTGAACGTGACTGACGTACGACGTCCTCTGCCTTGTCCCGAGCCTCTATTCGGCTGGTACCCCACTCCGAAGCGGTCCTTCTTTGCAGAAATATCCATCATCCTGCCCCAACCAGGAGCCTCTCCATTCTTCACCACCTCGGCGGCTTGTTTATATGAAGATATGGACGGTTTTTCCTCTTCCTTGGCAAAAAGGGCATTCTCCACCTTAACGGTTTCGAACGCTTGACTTGGCGTCTCCCAGATTTCGCCGTCCATCTCCACATATTTGAATGAGGACAGGTGGCTGACAAAGATGTCCTCTTCCCCGCACACAGTGACGACTTGCCCCTCCCAAATGTATTTCAACTTTTGGTGCAAAGTCGAGGTCACTGCCCCAGCAACATGAATCCATGGTCTACCCAACAAGCAACTATATGCCGGCTGAATATCCATGACGTAGAAAGTCGACTTGAACACCTCTGGGCCTATTTTCATAGGAAGCTCAACCTCTCCAAACACGGCCCGCTTCGACCCATCAAATGCCCGCACTATTAGATCGGTCGGAGTCAGAATCAGCCCATCACAATTCAACTTAGCCAGAGCCTTCTTCGGCAACACATTCAATGAGGAGCCGGTCTCAACCAGCACATGCGAAAGCACGGCCCCTTTACACTCCATTGCTATGTGTAGCGCCCGATTGTGATTCCTCCCATCAACAGTCAGGTCCATGTTGTAAGACCCCAATTTTGGCCCTAAGATCCCTCATGGCCCATATCATATCATGTCATAACCTCAAGGATCATTGCATGCCCTAGCTTCCCTCCTAGTGGGTAGTTTGCCTTGTGAGTTGATTTCTTGATCACCAAGCATGCCTTGCATTGTATATCTTTGCTTTTCATATGTTTATCATTCAAAAAGTACAAAAATATTGTCAGTCTAACCTTGTTGCTTGCAAATGAGCCAATTAGGTCAAAGACAGTCAACAGTCAGTCAAAGCAGTGGATGGTGGCCATTCTTGCAGAATTTGGTCACCATGATCAATAATCAAGAGTTCATATACCTTGGGACATCATTTGAAGTCAAGTTCTCAAGGAATTAGGGTTTGGAATTCATCAGAAATGCTTCAGTCATGCAAAACCCTAGAAAAGTCAACAGAAGTCAAACTTGGTCAACTGTGGATTTCATCAGTGATTTGATGGATGGAATTGATTTGAAGGAGATCATTCATGTCCATACAAGCCTCATACATCATGCCAAACCTTATCATGGAAGAATTTGAGGTCAAACAGAAAATTTCCCAAAATAGAAAGTGGACCTGTAATTTCAACTGCCAAAAATGGAAACTTCTTGATCTTAAACTTACATCATGATACAAGCTTCAAATGAATTTTTTCCCAACATGAAAGTTGAAGATCTTGTTCTCCCATTTTCAAAAAGTCCAAGAACTCTCAAATCCCATGTATGGTTGGCAAGATATGATCAATTCAATTTCAAAAATTTGTGAACTTCAACAAGCCATATCTCATGAACCATAAGGCCAAATTTGATGGGGTTTTTTCCTACAAGCTCCATTTGTTCCCCTCTTTCCAAAAATGCATTCATCATGAACCAAAACCTTGCCAATCAAAATGCCATTTTTGAGCTTGACTTTATTCATTTCAAGTGTGCAAAATGTTGACTTTTGGATTTAGCTATTTTTAAGCAATTTGGCCTTTTGGGATCTGTTTTAAATGATGTTTGAAACTTGTTCACAAGCCCAATTCGTGCAGACTTCATACCCCATGTGCAAGTGGATGCAAAGTTAGCAAAAATGCAAATTGGCTTCATTTAACATAAACATGATTAGCATTTGTTAAACCAATGTTAAACAGATGTATATAAGTTATTTTCTGTCATTTGCCAACCCTAGAGAGCAAGCAGCAGCCATAACAAAACCAAAAAACTCTCACTCTCTCTTTTTTCCAATTTGCACGATTTGCATTTTCTGGCCAAAAGCTTTAAACCCTCGAGCCTTTCTTCGTTGTTCCATCATCTGGACATCATTTGGAGCCTTTTTCAAGCACAGTTCATCATCTGCACAACCTTCTTCATGTTCTGTTTTCACTAAGCATACAACAATGGCAGATCATGGTCTGGGTATTTCCAAGCATCAATGAGCTAAAGATAGTCAACCATATACCTCTTGGAAGCATTGTGTCCATCTGTTTGAGCTTACAACATTCAAACAACACTGTTCCATCGAATTTCTTCAAATCAAGTGAGTTTTTCGACTTCTTTGTTTTCCAAATGATGCTATGCCATGTGTAGTCCTTGCATTGCTGAGTGTTATGAACCTAGAATCGTGTTAAATGGTTGAGTTATGTGGAAGAAATCTGATTTTAAAGTGTCATGTTCAAAGTTGTTTTTGTATGATTCTTCTGTGTTAGTTCGATTTGATGATTATGGTTTTTAGAATATGCATGAGTGATGCTTGTTTGTTGTGTTGGTATGTGTCATTTCATTTTCTGGGCACACTTGTTCTTCACGATTTTGAATGAAGTTGAGGAACACATGCTGTTCATGTTAAACCCTAGCTCTGCCCAGAATTTTCCCAGAATCGTGTTTGGTGTGCTGTTGTTATATGTTGCATGAACATTACGGTTGTGTTGCCATGCTGTTTGTGGAACCTTGTTTGAAATTTGTTCATGATGATTGCATGAAGGTGATGCTGCATTGCTTTTCTACAAACCCTAAAATGCTTGTGAACCCAGAATTCTAATATGCGATTGGCTGTTTGTTTACTTGCCCTGCGAATTTACTGTTCCATTAAGCCATCAACCAATGAGAATATTTGGTTTCCCTCCCCTGTACGCTGCGTTTGGCTTAATGAATGTGGTATTTACTGAATTGCCACCGGTCAACCATGGTTGACTTATCCTTTCATGTTATTTTGCTCATTTTATCCCAAATTGTTCATCAACTTACAAAATTCATTTCTCACTCATTTTAATTCCAAAATTCATGCCAATTTTTGCATCATGTCCTGTTGAATGTCTACTTTTTTATCATGATTTTTATTGAATTTTTGGTTGGCTGGATTTTAAGTGGCTTTAGGTTTCTTGTCATATATGCTTATTTGATACCTTTTGCCAATCCTTTTGTGAAATGATCATGATGCATCCAATGATTCTGAAATTTTTTGTGGTTAATCTACACTCATTCATCTTCATTTTGATGTAAAGTTTGTGCATTTATCATATGTGGTTTGTGAGATATAAATTTTTGAAGTAGGGTGTGACAATTTGTGTCACACCATTGATATGCTAGTTCATAATTTTTGTTGACATGCTTCCTGACCTTCAATTAATGTGAAATTTTGCATGAGCAATCTCTTATATGTCTAGTTGATGTGTGATTTTTCCTGGATTTAATTGTGCCATTTCCTATTTGTTTGAGATTTTTCTTCTCTGCCTAGTCAATTGTTGACTTTGTGTGACACATCTTGCCATTCTATTTAGGAAATTCTCATGCCTTATTGTATGATCATGAAATTTCACATGTGCATACTAGACATCTTGAGCTTTGCATTAGTGTTGATCCCATCCATTTCTCATCTGTTTTCATTTAGTTGTGATTTTTTGAAGTTGATACATGATTGTTTGACTCCTTTGTGCATGCTTGAAATTGTTTTGACTTCCTGATTTTAATTGACCATCTTCCCATGATCCAATTGAGCTGAAATTTTATATGCATGTCATTATGTGGATTGTGTTTGAGCATGAATTATTTCATGATTTTTGGAATTGGATATGTTTGCTTTTGAGCCAAGTACTTCTATTGACTTCTATGTGCTCCCTTTTGCCATGTTTTGACTTCTTTGGTCTATAAATTGATGATGATGCATGATATAAGTTTGAAACCAATTGTGTTTGCTCCTCAAATGTTTGAACTTGACTTTGGTTGACTTTCATTTGCTGTTTTGACTTTTATCATTTATTTTTGACCCTAGGCTTGCCCTAGTGGTCTCTTGGCTTATGTTGAGTTCATTTGTTTCAGGTTAAGCAATAATGCCTCAAAGAAACCATTGCCAATTTGATTGAGCTTTATTATATATCATGTGCTAACCTTTGTTTTGTAGGTGATATGACTCATATGAGTTGGGTCTTGTGCTTTTGCACTTCTGTTTATTGTTAACTGTTGATTCATTTCCTTCTGATTTAAATTGTTGAGACTGTGTACTGATTAGTTGGACTATTTCAGGTACCCTTTTAGTTGCTTAAGTTCTTTGAACTTGCTTGCTTTGCTATTTAGCAATTTGCTTTTGAGGTATAATTACTCTCTCTTCATGTAGTCTGGAGACCCGGCTTGTTATTTGGCCGGGCAAACTGTCTGAAGTCCTCCTTAAGAGGCAATGCCTGTGTGTGTTTAATTTTGTCCTAAGCAGGAAAAGTCCTTCAAGTAAGGCAATTGGTAGATCAAAGGGATAAGTAGCCTATCCCCTACTATTCAGTGAGTCTTCTCCTTGCTCCCATTACATGGTTGTAGCATTGAGATCAAAACCCAAGATCTTTGAGTCATACTTGTGGAAATAGCTCCACCTTTCTGAGCTCCCACACTTTCTTATATTCAATACTCTCCCTGATCAGGGATAAGAGTGATGAGGCACACCCCTCATATCTTTTCATCTGCTTCACCTTAGCCTCTCAATGGCAAGGTTAAGAGCAACTCTTTGACCCTATTCCAGTTGGCCTCAGTGCCTTAACCCTCTTGTGTGAGCCTCCTTGTTTGGCTATAGAGTGTGCTGTTTGATGTTCATTGATTGATTGATTACTTCATATGCACATATCTGCTTGTATGCTTCATGCATTTATCATCATCATTAATTGCTCATCAATGCACAATCATCTCATTTGTCTTTGTGATATTGTCATTGTTGTTTGCCCATTGAGGAAAATTGTAAGTCCATTTCCTTGGCCATTGCTCCTATGATATGGAAGTGAGTATAAGACCATCACCTTGGCCACTCATCTTATCTCTGCTCATTGCTTTGCTTGTTTGTATGTGAGGATACAACTGTAAGTCCCTGCAAGTTGGCATTTGTTTTCCTAGGATCATACTGTGTATGTTAGAGTAAGCCCAGACAGATTGGCATCTGACATCCATGTTTTGCTTTCTTTGTCTATGTGAGGTTGCAATTGTAAGTCCCTGCAAGTTGGCATTTGCTTTCCTATGATCATATTGTTGCTTTTGTTCTTGTATGTGAGGATCCATTGTAAGTCCCTGCAATGTGGCATTGGTTTTCCTAGGATCATACTGTGGAGTTAACCTAAGTCCAGACAGATTGGCAGTTGACTTCCATATTCCATCTTTGTTTCCTTTTGAGGAGATTGGTATAAGACCAGTGATTGGCATCCGGTATCCGATTTCTTTTCATTTCTTTGTTGAGGAGATTAGTGTAAGACCATTGAGTGGCTTCTGATATCCCATTTCGTTTTAGGAGATTGGTATAAGACCAGTGATTGGCATCCGACATCCGCTTTTCTTTTGCTTTGTTTGTTTGTCATTATCCATTGTTCATTCCAAAGGACACACTTGAATCATTTCCTATATGATCTCAAGAAGTGAACCTCCTGAGAAGTTTTACTTTCCATCTTCATCCATTCATCCTCATTATGTCCTAAACCTTTTCACACTTTGATCTCAAACTTGACATAGACATTGTGCAAACTTCTTCATGTTTTCAAACTAAAAACCTGGACCCCAAGTCCTTGACTTTTTTCAAACTCCATTTCATAATACTTCTTTGAATTTATCTTAATCATACTTTGACTCCATTTTCATAATCATAATCAATTAACTTCACTCATTCACTTGTTTTGGCTCAGTCCATTGTTAATCTTTTCACATTAGCCATAGGTTTCAATTATCATTGTGGTTGATGTAAATCTTGCTCATCCTTAGTGAGTCGACAGTAAGACTTCCGTACTGAAAACAGGGTTAACCCCTCTAGTGCGTCGAAGCTATCCTCACATGGTGGATGTTGTTCTTGGTCGAGTTTTCTCCCATTGATAATGAAAAGCCTCAGTGCTATTGTTTAAAATTGAATCCACCAACTTTTGGAAATCTTTTAGCCGAACTACGGCGTTTTGATCCTTACCTTTGATGGAAGGTACGTAGGCAACGGGTTCATCCGTTCAAACCCAATAAAAATTGTATATTCTTTTCTCACCATCCCAATCATGTTTGCACAATATGTATGTCATAACAAATAACAATTTTTACAACAAGTGTGAAAAAGGGCTCCCTAGGAGTACCTAGGACGTAGTGGGTGCCTAACACCTTCCCATTGCGTAATTTACCCCTTACCCAGACTCTCTGATCTTTTTATTAGTTTTCTACGTGTAAAACTTCTTAGGCTTTTGTTCGCTTTTTAGCCAGTCCTTTGGATAAATAAAAGTGCGGTGGCGACTCGAAATTTCATTGTATGCTTTGCTTATGATTTAACCAATAGATCATATAGCGACGAATACACCGCTACAGAAAAAGTGGCGACTCTGCTGGGGATAGAATCAAATACAATCCTTGGTGGTAGTGCCTACTTTTTCACCCTTGTTGTGCTATATTATTATTTGTTATTTGACATATTTTTGTACAATTTGGGATCACTGTATTGATTGTAATGTGTGAATTGCTTGATATACAATTGCTGTTTGCTTGGTGATCTGTGAGATGAGTTCTATACCCGAACTCGAGTGCACTCTAGGATAGGAGAATGGCATAGTCTTGTCGATTGGTGTGGAGTATTCCTTAGCCAATTGACCTGCGAGCCCATTCACTTGGTGGAGGTCATGTTGAACTAATAATGTCACGCAAGTTATTTGTGGTTAGGCGTTATTCTTTCAATCATGTGCCGCAGATGCCAAGGACCTTAGTTTACCAAACCCATCTTGGCCTATTTTTTAGGACTGTAGTGCGGAGGTCGTTCAGATGTCAGTTCTGATACGATTGTCACGCGATACTACACTCATAAGAGTTTCTCTTGAGAATATTCTTGGAATACGAGTATTCGTTCCTCCGATAATATTCGAAAGATGGAACGATGATTATGGGAACCTCTGATAGAACATGTCTGGCAGGTTTAAACCCTAGTACACTCCCTTTGGGTGGTTCTTAACCAAAACTCCATGCTCGTGACTCTCAACAAACCCATGATTCGTGGTCGAGTCGTTCAGACATTGTTAATATCAATGGATCCCGGATCAGGTGTAAAACCTAAAATCCACCAAAGCGGCTGGTTGATATTTAGAATGTTTGAGCCGGTTCATGTACCGTTAATATCAATGGAACTTGGGTGTCGATATGGTGAAAACCTAAATCCACCAAAATGGATGATTGATATTAGGGATACATAGAGCTTTCCCACGACCTTTGTTTGGTGTGCTTTGATTGATCCTTGAGTGTGTTTGTTGCATTCATGCATTCACGCATTCATCCGCATTCATGTCATCAAAAAAAAAAAAAAAAAAAAAAAAAAAAAATTTCAAGGAACTTAAAGGGTTTATTTGCAAAATTTTCAGACATGGAAAGACCAAAAAGGCATACAAAGAAGTACAGCTTCAGGCAGCCCGATGTAAAAGAGTTAAGGAATCTGACATCGTATGTATTAGATCCCTTGGGTTTCAAAGCTCGCTATGGGAAGCTCCTACCTCTGCTCACTACTCAGGTTGACGAAGGATTGATGAGTACCTTGGCTCAGTTTTACGATCCGTTGTATCACTGCTTCTTATTTCCGGATTTCCAGCTGTTGCCAACTTTGGAGGAATATTCTCACCTCATTGGGATTCCAATTCTGGATCAAGTGTCGTTCAGTGGCTTAGAGGATATTCCATCTGCTCGAGAGATTGCTAGCTTGTTGCATATAGATGAAGATCTGATTAGAGCTAATCTGACTACCAAAGGCGGAATTCAGGGTTTTCCTTCCGAGTTCCTCATTGCCCAAGCCACTTTCTATGGGAAGGCCATGAGTGAGGATGCCTTTGAGGCTCTATTTGTGTTGCTCATCTATGGATTGGTGCTGTTTCCCAACTTCGACAAGTTCGTGGACATGAACGCCATTAGGATCTTTTCAGTCCTTAATCCAGTTCCGACCTTGTTGGGTGATGCATATGTCTCCATGCACTTAAGGAATATGAAGAATGGAGGAGTCATTGTTTGCTGTCTACCCCTGCTATACAAGTGGTTTATTTCGCACTTGCCTCAGACAGTTGCTTTCAAGGAGAACAAGGGATGTCTACGGTGGTCTCAGAGACTCATGTCTCTCACCAATGATGATATCACCTGGTATGATCGCGTGTATGATACTGTCCAGATCATCGATTCTTGTGGTGAATTCCCCAATGTGCCTCTTCTTGGTACATGTGGTGGAATCAGCTACAACCCTATGCTCGCACGTCGTCAGCTTGGGTTCCCCCTAAAGGATAGACCCCATAACATTCTGTTAGAAGGTGTATTCTTTCAGGAGGGTAAAGATCCCCAAGGCCTGAAAGCCAGATTTGTCCGCGCCTGGCGCAATATCCGCAAGAAGAGTAGGAATGAATTGGGTCCGAAGAACTGCATTACTTTGGAGCCATACACCTCTTGGGTCAGACAGAGGGCTGCCACCTACTTGATGCCGTATGATTATCCAAGACCTACACCGTTGGATGTGGCTGGGCCTTCAACCCTCCCTACCCAACGTGTAGAGGAGTTGAGAGAAGAAGACCTTTCGCGTGCCTGGATCCGCGAGAGGGAGGAATTGCTGCAGCAGCTCAAGGAGAAGGATGCTATGATTGAATTTCTCGAGCACCAAGTGATCGATGATCCGAACGACGCTTGGACTTCTCTGCTTCCTCAGTCTTCCAAATTCTGGAAGAGGAAGTATGATCGACTTGCGAAAGAGAAAGCTGATATGGAGGCTGCCTATGAGAGAGAGATCAAGAAGTTGTGCACTTCTCGTCTTCCAGCATCCCAAGCTTCTAGGGATCCATAGGATGTCATTTACCTTTTCTCTTTGTAATAATTAAAAACAGCTGTACTTCTTTGCTTTGATATATTAAATGAAATATTTTCCATGAGCAATTAAAATGTTTAAATATTCAAAATATTGCAAACAATACCCTAAGGGTTCCTTGAAAACAAAGCATTTGCACAAGCATTTCATGCATCATTCTTGCATAAACAGGTACCCCTTTGTTTTTGGTCTTCTGGTTCTAACTTCTGTTCTTCATTTATTTTGAAGACAAGCTGACTCACCGGTATTATACAAGGGTAAACTCCGCCAGAGTCATGGAGCAATTGGAGCAAGAGAACCGAGAGCTAAAGGAAGAGGTCGCCAGACTTGGCGCTTTGATGGAGCAACTCCTCGCTGCTCAGAACCAACCATCTCCAGCTTCTGCAACTCCTCCCCAGAGGACGGTCATCTCTGAAGTAGCTACTTCAACGGTGCCAGTCAGTGCCCATCAGCCTAATGATATGCCTCCCGGTTTCATGCCAGATCGGCCCGCTCCTACTTTTGCCAACATGCCGGCATCTAGCCCGGTCCCTATCGCCGCTCCTCCTGTCGTGCATACCATGCCTAGGGTAGACGACACCATCTATCACTCCGAGCCATCTGATAGCCCGGATGTTTATGAAAAGATGGACGCTATGAACGATCAATTCCTCGAGATGAGAAAGGAATTGAAGACTCTTCGTGGCAAAGATCTCTTCGGCAAGTCTGCAGCCGAACTCTGCCTAGTTCCCAATGTCAAAATACCAATCAAGTTCAAGGTCCCAGACTTTGAAAAATATAAGGGGAACACCTGTCTATTAGCTCACCTGGTCATGTACGCCAGGAAGATGTCAACACAGACTGATAATGATCAACTCTTGATCCATTATTTCCAAGATAGTCTATCCGGTGCCGCGCTCAGATGGTACATGAGCCTGGACAACGTCAACATCCGATCTTTCAATGACCTTGGCGAAGCTTTCGTCAAGCAATATAAGTACAATGTTGATATGGCGCCTGACCGAGATCAACTCAGGTCCATGTCACAGAAAGATAAAGAGTCATTCAAGGAGTACGCCCAGAGATGGCGTGAGCTGGCAGCTCAAATCACTCCACCGCTGGAAGAGAAGGAAATGACCAAGATATTTCTGAAAACTCTTGGTTCATTTTACTATGAGCGTATGGTGGCAAGCGCTCCCTCTGATTTCACCGAGATGGTGAACATGGGGATGCGTCTTGAAGAAGGTGTCCGCGAGGGACGGTTAGCGAAAGATGATGGTTCTTCCTCTAAGCGATATGGAGCGTTTAAGAGGAAAGAAGGCGAAGCGCATGCCGTACAGTCTCAGCCGAAACATAGAAGACCCTCTGTTCAGAGGAAGTCTGCACGACATTCCGGTCATCAGCACCAGGTGGCTCACGTAGCACCTGTTTTCAAGGACAATACTCCTCAACATCAGCAATATCAACCTCAACAGTATCAGCATCAGCAGCAATATCAACAACCGCAGTACCATCAGCAACAATCTCGTCCACAGCAACAGGCTTACCAGCCTCGTGGGAGTACGAGTAATCAAGCAAACATGGGTTTTGAAAGGAAGAAGATCAGTTTTGATCCGATTCCTATGTCTTATGCGGAGTTATATCCCTCTCTAATAGAGCGGAAGCTGATTACTCCAAGAGATCCTCCGGCTATACCGGTCAACCCTCAGTGGTGGTATAAGCCTGATCTGCACTGTGTCTATCACTCTGGCGCTCCGGGCCATGACATTGAAAATTGTTTCCAGCTGAAGACTAAGGTTCAAGACCTCATGAGAAGCGGAATTCTGAGTTTTGAAGACTCAAACCCGAACGTCACCAGGAACCCATTGCCTTCGCATGGGAAATCTGTGAACATGATTCAGGAGTGCCTTGGGACATACAAGGTTAAGTATGTCAGCCATATCAGGCAGTCGTTGGTTGATTTACATAAGATGCTGTGTCAGTACAGCTATTTGGAGCATAACCACGACAAGTGCCGCGTCTGCTCGGTCAATCGCTTGGGTTGCGACCAGGTCCGCCGTGAACTTCAGAAGATGTTGAATGAAGGTACCATTGAGATTCTCCAGAATCGCAATGTTGATATAGTTGAACCTGAAGTGAATGTCATCTCACCAGTGTTCAAGCTACCAGAGCCAGTTGTTATTCGCTACAATAGCAACAAGCCGAAGGCTTCCCCTTCTCTGATTATCAAACCTGCCGGCCCTGTGCCTTATTCATCTGATCGAGTTGTACCGTTCCGGTACAATCCTGTTGCTGTCCAGGATGGGGTCGAAGTGCCTTTGCCTTCCACTTCTGTAACAAATATAGCTGATGTTAGTGGGTTGACCCGAAGTGGTCGTGTATTTTCTGCGCCTGCTAAGGATACTGTTTCTGATACTGTTGAGCGTCCTGTGGGAACCGCTGTGAATGTTCAGAATCCGGCACTTGATGTTGCCAAACCCTCCTCATCTGTACAGAAGACTCCTGTTACAGTAGTTGGCCCGAGCGGCATTGTTGATGAAGAGTCTGATGAGATGCTGAAGCTCATCAGAAAAAGTGAGTATAACATTGTAGATCAGCTTCTACACACGCCCTCCAAGATTTCCATTCTCTCTCTATTGTTGAATTCAGAGCCTCATAGGGAGTCTCTTCAGAAAGTCTTGGATCTGGCGTATGTTGATCACGACGTCACCCTGGAACAATTTGATAGCATAGTTGCAAACATTACCGCTTGCAACACCTTGAGCTTTTGTGACGCTGATCTCCCTGAGGAGGGAAGAGACCACAACATGGCTTTACATATATCAATGAACTGCAAATCTGATGCAATATCCAATGTGCTGGTAGACACTGGATCTTCTCTTAATGTATTGCCAAAATCCACACTCTCCAGATTGTCGTATCAAGGTCCTCCTATGAGGCAGAGTGGGGTTGTTGTGAAAGCTTTTGATGGGTCGCGCAAGACCGTGATTGGGGAAGTTGATCTCCCGATCAAGATAGGACCAAGTGATTTCCAAGTTACTTTTCAAGTAATGGATATCCACCCATCATACAGCTGTCTCTTAGGCAGACCATGGATTCACGAGGCTGGCGCCGTGACATCCACCCTACACCAGAAGCTGAAGTTTGTCAAAAACAAGAAATTGGTTGTAGTAGGGGGAGAAAAGGCTCTCCTGGTTAGCCATCTGTCTTCTTTCTCGTACATTGATGCAGAGGATGAAATTGGAACTCCGTTCCAAGCTTTATCTATAGATGAACCAATCGAGAAGAAGTCTCCTTCATTCACTTCCTACAAAGATGCAAAGCTGGCCATTGAATATGGTGCAGTTGCTGGTTTAGGGAAAGTGATTGAACTTGAAGATAACCGATCCCGGGCTGGCATTGGCTTTGATTCTGGGGCATGCAATGAGCACGGTTTGTTCACCAGTGGAGGATTTATCCACGCCGATCAACCTGAAGAAGAGGAAGCTGCTGCTATCATTGAAGAAGATGCAGAAGACTTGAACAATTTTGTTATTCCTGGTGGTGTCTGCCACAATTGGGTCGCTGTAGATGTTCCTACACTCATCCATAGATCAGAGTAAATTGTTCACTTTGTTTAAAACCCTTCTCCCATGCCAAAAGGAGAAGTGATGACATTGTTGGCAAAGCATATATACAATGATGTTTTCATTCAATTAATTGCATTGTTAAAACATTTGTTTTTCCTTTTTTTTCACTTTTTGCTTTTTGCATAAAATCAGTGATCACAAAAAACCCATAAAAAAAAACAATAAAAGCAATCATTTTTTCATCGGCATAATGGATTGTTTGTTTAAATTCTAAAGTTTTTTCTTAACCAAAATCATTATGCAGGTTGATCTTAAAACCCATTGAACATAATGATCCAACGCCATCTCCCAATTTTGAATTCCCTGTATTCGAGGCAGAGGAAGATGATGTTGAAGAGATTCCTGATGAGATTACCCGTCTCCTTGAGCACGAAGAGAAGATCATTCAGCCGCATCTCGAAGATTTGGAAACAGTCAACTTGGGGTCTGAGGATTGTGTTCGTCTGGTGAAGATTGGGGCACTTCTTGAAGAGTCTGTCAAGGAAGATTTGATCAGTTTGCTACGAGAATATTCAGATATCTTTGCTTGGTCCTATGAAGATATGCCGGGTTTGGATACAGATATTGTGCAACATTTCCTGCCTTTGAAGCCTGAGTGCGTGCCTGTGAAGCAGAAGCTCAGAAGAACTCATCCAGATATGACAGTGAAGATCAAAGAGGAAGTTCAGAAGCAAATTGATGCTGGGTTTCTGGTGACTTCGACATACCCTCAGTGGGTGGCCAACATTGTACCTGTTCCTAAGAAGGACGGAAAAGTCCGTATGTGCGTTGATTACAGAGATTTGAATAAAGCTAGTCCAAAAGATGATTTTCCTCTACCACACATTGACATGTTGGTAGACAATACAGCTAAATTCAAAGTCTTTTCCTTTATGGACGGATTTTCCGGATATAATCAAATCAAGATGGCACCAGAGGATATGGAGAAGACAACATTCATCACACCTTGGGGAACATTCTGTTATCGAGTGATGCCCTTCGGTTTGAAGAACGCCGGAGCCACGTATCAACGAGCTATGACTACCTTGTTTCATGACATGATGCACAAGGAGATAGAGGTCTATGTTGATGATATGATTGCTAAGTCCCGAACGGAAGTTGAGCATGTTGAGCATTTGTTGAAGCTTTTTCAGCGTTTGAGGAAATTCCAGCTTCGTCTGAATCCGAACAAGTGTACCTTTGGAGTCCGTTCCGGCAAATTGTTGGGTTTTGTGGTAAGTGAAAGAGGTATTGAAGTTGATCCTGCAAAGGTCAAAGCAATACAAGAGATGCCTGCACCCAAAACTGAGAAGCAAGTCCGAGGTTTTCTTGGCCGCTTGAACTACATTTCCAGATTTATATCCCACATGACTGCCACATGTGCGCCGATATTCAAGCTCCTCCGGAAAGATCAGTCTCATGATTGGACCGAGGATTGCCAGAAAGCTTTCGACAGTATCAAAGATTATCTGTCCGAACCTCCGATTTTGTCTCCGCCTGTGGAAGGAAGACCTCTGATTATGTACTTAACAGTTCTTGAAGACTCGATGGGTTGTGTACTCGGTCAACAAGATGAATCAGGGAAGAAGGAGTTTGCTATCTACTACCTCAGTAAGAAGTTTACTGATTGTGAGTCTCGGTACTCTATGCTTGAGAAGACGTGCTGTGCTTTGGCTTGGGCTGCTAAGCGTTTGCGCCAGTACATGATAAATCATACAACTTGGTTGATATCCAGAATGGATCCAATTAAGTATATCTTCGAGAAGCCTGCTTTAACTGGGAGGATTGCCCGTTGGCAGATGTTGTTGTCTGAGTATGATATCGAGTATCGAGCTTAGAAAGCTATCAAAGGTAGTATCTTGGCTGACCACCTAGCGCACCAGCCGATTGAAGATCATCAGTCTGTTCAGTATGACTTCCCTGACGAGGAAATTCTGTATTTGAAGATGAAAGATTGCGATGAGCCTACACTTGATGAAGGTCCGGAACCTGGTTCCAGATGGACGATGGTGTTTGATGGCGCTGTTAATCAATATGGAAATGGAATTGGGGCAGTGATCATTACTCCTCAGGGTTCACACATTCCGTTTACAGCAAGGCTAACTTTCAAATGCACGAATAATATGGCGGAGTACGAAGCCTGTATTATGGGACTTGAAGAATGCATTGACTTGAGAATCAAGTATCTTGATGTCTATGGTGATTCAGCTTTGGTTGTCAATCAGATCAAGGGTGAATGGGAGACGAATCAGCCAGGTCTCATTCAGTACAGAGATTATGCAAGGAGAATTTCAACTTTCTTCACGGAAGTTGAATTTTATCATATTCCTCGAGAGGATAATCGGATGGCAGATGCTCTTGCTACGCTTGCTTCCATGATAGTTGTCAGACGATGGAATGATGTTCCCAACATTACTGTGATGCGCTTGGACAGACCCGCTCACATATTTGCAATTGAAGAAGTGAAAGATGACAAGCCTTGGTATTTTGATATCAAGAATTTCCTCCAGAACCAGGTATACCCGCCTGGGGCATCTGTGAAAGATAGGAAAACTTTGAAAAGGTTGTCAGGCAGTTTCTACCTTAGTGGTGAAGTACTGTATAAGAGAAATTTTGATATGGTTTTGCTCAGATGCGTGGATAGACACGAAGCAAACCTGTTGATGACTGAGGTCCATGAAGGTTCATTTGGTACTCATTCCAATGGACATGCCATGGCTAAGAAGATGTTGAGAGCAGGCTACTATTGGCTGACAATGGAGTCTGACTGTTGCAAATATGTGAAGAAATGTCACAAGTGTCAAATTTATGCGGATAAGATTCATATTCCTCCGACACTCCTGAATGTGATTTCATCACCATGGCCTTTCTCTATGTGGGGAATCGACATGATTGGCATGATTGAGCCAAAAGCGTCCAACGGACATCGGTTTATTCTCGTAGCAATTGACTACTTCACCAAATGGGTTGAAGCCGCTTCGTATGCGAACGTAACCAGACAGGTGGTTGTGAAGTTTATCAAGAACCAGTTGATTTGCCGTTATGGTGTGCCAGAGAGGATCATTACTGATAATGGATCTAATCTGAATAACAAGATGATGGATGAGTTGTGCGCTGAATTCAAGATTGCACACCATAATTCCTCTCCTTACAGACCTAAGATGAATGGGGTTGTTGAAGCTGCTAACAAGAATATCAAGAGGATTATCCAGAAGATGACTGTCACGTACAAAGATTGGCATGAGATGCTGCCATTTGCTTTACATGGATACCGTACGTCTGTACGCACTTCAACAGGGGCAACCCCTTTCTCTCTTGTTTATGGCATGGAGGCCGTTCTCCCAGTAGAGGTGGAGATCCCATCAATGCGAGTCTTGATGGAAGCCAAGTTGACTGATGCTGAATGGATTCAGAGTCGTTATGACCAGTTGAATTTAATCGAAGAGAAGCGATTAACTGCCATGTGCCATGGTCAGTTATATCAGCAGAGAATGAAGAGAGCATTCGAGAAGAAGGTCAAGCCTCGTGTGTTCCGAGAAGGTGACCTTGTGCTCAAGAAAGTCTTGTCTTTCGCGCCCGATTCCAGGGGCAAGTGGACTCCAAACTACGAGGGTCCATATGTTGTTAAGAGAGCCTTTTCAGGCGGTGCTTTGATGCTTACAACAATGGATGGGGAGGACTTCACTCGTCCTGTGAATTCAGATGCAGTCAAGAGATACTCTGCCTAAAAAAAAAGATATATGCAAATGAAAAAAACAGAATAGCTCGCTAAGTTGAAAACCCGAAAGGGCGGCTTAGGCAAAAATGAGCGTCTCGGTGGAGAACCCGCAAGGGTAATCCAGGCAAAAATTAGAGACTTGAAAAAAAAAAGAGATATATTTGCATCCCGCTAGATTGAGTACCTCACCCTGGGGCAATCTAGGCAAAAATTAGGGATTTGGCAAGTAACTGCATCCTGACAAGACTTTCTGTTCCACCAGTCGTCATTTCGTCAGAAGATTCTCGATTCGTCGTCAACTGAAGCTTCGGATACATCGAGATTCAAATTGGTAGAGAAAAGATCATTATGTTCAATGTAGCCCTCTTCCAATATATATCACTGATTTCAAATTTGTACAGATCTATGGGGTCTTGCCATTTGCAGACTACCATTCCATCAAATAAATTTGAGCTTTTTATCCAATTATTTGCACTCTTATTTGTTTCAATTCGACAAATGTTTTGCATGTTTTAATATGATAAAATATCATTGTTTTAAACAAATTAAATTTTTCAAAAAAATTTGTTTTAAACAAGGTGAACATTCACATGATTGAAAAGATACTCAAGAATATCTCAGTGCTTTCCCAAGGGTGGCATGATTTCCAACAGGTAAGACATTCGTTCATATTCCTGGTTTGGTTGTATCTTTCTTCTTCAAGATCTTTGTTGGGGGTTTGTTCCTCAAGCAGAGTTGTTGTTGGGGTTGTTCCCCAGTATAGTCGCAAGCAGATTGTTGTTGAAGACTTCGTTTCCTCCAGCAGCTCTCCCCAGCATGGGTATTTCCTTGTGAGTTTCGGCGGTTGATGGTTTGTCATCTTGGTGCCCCGTCACTTTCTCCAGTGGGTCGTATGCCCCAGACTTTATTTGTCTCCTCAGCACAGTCATGAGTATAGCTGTTGATTGATTTTCCCCATCGGAGTCGGGAGTAAAGTTGTGGTCACTCTTCCCAGTGCAGTTGCCAGCGGACTTGTCTGTTTCCTCAGCGCGATCGCTTTCTTTTTGAAGATTTGATAAGTCAGTGGTTTGATACCCGGTACTTTACCCTTTCCCCGGCGAAGTCGTCTGCGGAATTGTTGCTATCTCTCCATCAGAGTTGTTTCTCCTCAGCAGAATAGGATTTATTTTCCTACTCGATGTTTGATTGGGTTAACGTCCCAGTATTTCAACCATCTTTTCCTCAGCATAGTCTGCAGAGTGTTTTGTTGTGGCAGCTTCGCCTGTTGAATACTCCTTCAAACCCCAGTATGGTCGGATGATGGCTCTACCATCCAATGAACGGATCGATTTCCTGACTAGTGTGATCCCCAGTAGAGTTGGCTTATATTGCAGAATCTACTCGCTGTGATCAGTTTGCTATGTGTATTCTCCCCAAGTGGAGCGGTTCGTTGCAAAATATACTTGTTTGACCTGTCCCACCAGTGGGTTGTTCCCCAAGGAGTGTAGCAGACAGTTTTCCCCAGTAGAGTTGCTTATGCAGCTAGATTCTATTTGGATGATTTCTTTCTCCCTCAGTGGGCTGTTCCCCAGCGGAGTTGTATGGATTTTTGCTTCTACAGCAGTTCGTGCTTGTGCAATGCACTTTTTTCTCAGTTGACACTGGGATCTCCTGCAGATACTTTGGGATTTCTCTTGTTCCCCTACAGATTCGTCTTGGTGGCTGTTTTGCCCGTTGTGACCTTCTGTATCCCTGATTGGGTCGTCTCCTGATATCTCTGATTCCCTGCTTCTTCAGCAGTACCCGCAGATCTTTGCTTCTCAGCATGAAGATCTCCGCAGATTGGCTCTCCAGTTGGTCTTTCCCCTGGAAGTATAATACCGGACGTTTGGTTCCCGAACCTGTTTGTGTTAGAATTGTCTGTTTTGTCAGCATTCATCAAACATAAATCACGCATATTCATGCATATTCATAAACATTCAGATATTCATGTTGCATTTCTTGCCATATATCCTTTGTTTGTTGTCTCCTGCTATGGTGATACAGATCTCTTTATAGATCTCCCCAAACAGATGTCGGGTGTTATAAATCTCTCCATATAGAGTCAACCCCATAAGCAGAAAATGTGTCAATCTTTCCTTCTGCAGTTCCCCACCGAGATATATCCTCGTGGATGACGGTTTCTTCCGTTTCCTCCCAACACATATATTGGGATGGATTTTCCTATTTGAGTTATGTCCTCATTAGGACGCGTCTTGATTCAGTCTGTTTTTTCGGATTATTCCCGAATCGGCTATTTGTCAGATGTCTTGTGTTTCCCAGTGGGTTGTTCCCCAGCGGAATCTTTTGGGCCTCTACCCTCATACCGGTAGTTATAAGTCCTACCTTTCCTGGCTTTCTTGACAGAATTTGTGGTTATAAACCTTTTATTCTCCAGCCAGAGTTTTGGTTTTCTACCTAACAGTCGGTAGTCGTAAATCCTATATTTTCCTGCTCTCCAGCAGTTTGCGGTTTGTTCTAAACCCTATTTTGGTTTCCCGTGCGGATTCGTGATTTGTTCCATCCCCACGCGGAATTGTTGGTCTTCTACCCCGTATTCGGTAGATGTAAACCCTAATTTTTGTGGTTATCTTCATCTAGTTCTTGATGTTGATCTTCTTTTGCTCGGATAAGTTGCTCAGATCAGCACTTATATCTCCAGCAAGTCTTTTGCGGATAATTGCCGTATGCTAGCAATTTTATCCCCAGCGGGTCCTTTCACCTTTTGTCAGTGATTGTGTTCCCCGGATCATTGATTTTCATCAATGCATCCTCAGCAGATCGCCTTTCATTTACCCTTTTGTCGGTAATGTCTGTTGCTCCTTTTGATTGGTCATCATTATATACCTATTCTGGTATCCCGATGCCTTTCTTTCCGGATTTTATCCTATAAACAACCTACAACCCGGTTAAGGATAATCTTCCATGCGAGGTTATTATTCACGTTTTGACGGCTATGAATAATATATCTCATGCGCTCTTTAGTTGGAATCCTTTGTTGATTTTCCCCAGTCGAGCAAGATTCGTATTCCTTGTGGAATCGAATGTCCATCCTATAAACAAGTCTGCTGTTCTAGCTTTCTTCAGGGTGATGAGTGTTTTGGAACACAAACCAATTCACGTCTTCGGATTTTATCCTATAAACAACCTACAACCCGGTTCAGGATAATCTTCCTTTGTGAGTATTCTATCCACGTTCTGACGGCAATGGATATTATATCTCGTTCACTCTCGAGTCAATCTTTTGATTGTTTTCCCCTCAGAGTCAGATTCGTATTCTTTGTAGAATCGAATGTCCATCCTATAAACAAGTCTGCTGTTCTAGCTTTCTTCAGGGTGATGAGTGTCTTGGAATACAAACCAATTCACGATTTCGGATCTTATCCTATAAACAACCTACAACCCGGTTCAGGATAACTTTCCATGCGAGTACATTATCTACGTTTTGACGGCTATAGATAATATATCTCATGCACTCTCTTGTCGAACACTTCGTTTGTTTCTCCAACTGAGTAAGATTTGCATTCTTTACAGAATCAAATATCCATCCTATAAACAAGTTTGCTTTCGCTCTCTTCAGGATGATGAGTGTTTTGGAACACACACCAATTCACGTCTTTGGTCGGTCACCTGTTACATACCTACAACCCGGTATCCTTGGTGTTCCTTCCTGAGTTTGTTACTCTTATACCGGTAACATCTCATTTGTTTGGTGCTTCCTCAGTGAAGTTTTCCTGTTGCTTCTCCCCCAGGAGTCAGCTTGTGTCCCTCCAATGGATTTATTTTCCTTTGGAATTCTTTTTCCCAGTGTGAGTCCTTCACTTCCCAGCGAGTTCTCCAGTCTGATTTCTGTTATTCTCCTAATCAGAGTCGTTTTGTTCACGCTGTGTCAGTTTTGTTTATCCCCAATTAGAGTCTTGTTAGAGTCTCTGTTCCTGATGAGTGAACTACTCCGATGGATCGTCTTTTCCTCTGTGAGAACCATATTCCCCACAGAATTTGTGTCTTTTGCATGCATACATTTGCTTCATGAGGTCTCTTAGGAACCAAAATTTGTCTCATTGCTGTTATTTAAAGCCCATTCTACCGCGTCGAGATGAAGATTTCTAAACTTCACTTTTCCGGCTAGAATGACCTTAAATAGGGGCATCTGTAAGACCCCAATTTTGGCCCTAAGATCCCTCATGGCCCATATCATATCATGTCATAACCTCAAGGATCATTGCATGCCCTAGCTTCCCTCCTAGTGGGTAGTTTGCCTTGTGAGTTGATTTCTTGATCACCAAGCATGCCTTGCATTGTATATCTTTGCTTTTCATATGTTTATCATTCAAAAAGTACAAAAATATTGTCAGTCTAACCTTGTTGCTTGCAAATGAGCCAATTAGGTCAAAGACAGTCAACAGTCAGTCAAAGCAGTGGATGGTGGCCATTCTTGCAGAATTTGGGCACCATGATCAATAATCAAGAGTTCATATACCTTGGGACATCATTTGAAGTCAAGTTCTCAAGGAATTAGGGTTTGGAATTCATCAGAAATGCTTCAGTCATGCAAAACCCTAGAAAAGTCAACAGAAGTCAAACTTGGTCAACTGTGGATTTAATCAGTGATTTGATGGATGGAATTGATTTGAAGGAGCTCATTCATGTCCATACAAGCCTCATACATCATGCCAAACCTTATCATGGAAGAATTTGAGGTCAAACAGAAAATTTCCCAAAATAGAAAGTGGACCTATAATTTCAACTGCCAAAAATGGAAACTTCTTGATCTTAAACTTACATCATGATACAAGCTTCAAATGAATTTTTGCCCAACATGAAAGTTGAAGATCTTGTTCTCCCATTTTCAAAAAGTCCAAGAACTCTCAAATCCCATGTATGGTTGGCAAGATATGATCAATTCAATTTCAAAAATTTGTGAACTTCAACAAGCCATATCTCATGAACCATAAGGCCAAATTTGATGGGGGTTTTTCCTACAAGCTCCATTTGTTCCCCTCTTTCCAAAAATGCATTCATCATGAACCAAAACCTTGCCAATCAAAATGCCATTTTTGAGCTTGACTTTATTCATTTCAAGTGTGCAAAATGTTGACTTTTGGATTTAGCTATTTTTAAGCAATTTGGCCTTTTGGGATCTGTTTTAAATGATGTTTGAAACTTGTTCACAAGCCCAATTCGTGCAGACTTCATACCCCATGTGCAAGTGGATGCAAAGTTAGCAAAAATGCAAATTGGCTTCATTTAACATAAACATGATTAGCATTTGTTAAACCAATGTTAAACAGATGTATATAAGTTATTTTCTGTCATTTGCCAACCCTAGAGAGCAAGCAGCAGCCATAACAAAACCAGAAAACTCTCACTCTCTCTTTTTTCCAATTTGCACGATTTGCATTTTCTGGCCAAAAGCTTCAAACCCTCGAGCCTTTCTTCGTTGTTCCATCATCTGGACATCATTTGGAGCCTTTTTCAAGCACAGTTCATCATCTGCACAGCCTTCTTCATGTTCTATTTTCACTAAGCATACAACAATGGCAGATCATGGTCTGGGTATTTCCAAGCATCAATGAGCTAAAGATAGTCAACCATATACCTCTTGGAAGCATTGTGTCCATCTGTTTGAGCTTACAACATTCAAACAACACTGTTCCATCGAATTTCTTAAAATCAAGTGAGTTTTTCGACTTCTTTGTTTTCCAAATGATGCTATGCCATGTGTAGTCCTTGCATTGCTGAGTGTTATGAACCTAGAATCGTGTTAAATGGTTGAGTTATGTGGAAGAAATCTGATTTTAAAGTGTCATGTTCAAAGTTGTTTTCGTATGATTCTTCTGTGTTAGTTCGATTTGATGATTATGGTTTTTAGAATATGCATGAGTGATGCTTGTTTGTCGTGTTGGTATGTGTCATTTCATTTTCTGGGCACACTTGTTCTTCACGATTTTGAATGAAGTTGAGGAACACATGCTGTTCATGTTAAACCCTAGCTCTGCCCAGAATTTTCCCAGAATCGTGTTTGGTGTGCTGTTGTTATATGTTGCATGAACATTACGGTTGTGTTGCCATGCTGTTTGTGGAACCTTGTTTGAAATTTGTTCATGATGATTGCATGAAGGTGATGCTGCATTGCTTTTCTACAAACCCTAAAATGCTTGTGAACCCAGAATTCTAATATGCGATTGGCTGTTTGTTTACTTGCCCTGCGAATTTACTGTTCCATTAAGCCATCAACCAATGAGAATATTTGGTTTCCCTCCCCTGTACGCTGCGTTTGGCTTAATGAATGTGGTATTTACTGAATTGCCACCGGTCAACCATGGTTGACTTATCCTTTCATGTTATTTTGCTCATTTTATCCCAAATTGTTCATCAACTTACAAAATTCATTTCTCACTCATTTTAATTCTAAAATTCATGCCAATTTTTGCATCATGTCCTGTTGAATGTCTACTTTTTTATCATGATTTTTATTGAATTTTTGGTTGGCTGGATTTTAAGTGGCTTTAGGTTTCTTGTCATATATGCTTATTTGATACCTTTTGCCAATCCTTTTGTGAAATGATCATGATACATCCAATGATTCTGAAATTTTTTGTGGTTAATCTACACTCATCCATCTTCATTTTGATGTAAAGTTTGTGCATTTATCATATGTGGTTTGTGAGATATAAATTTTTGAAGTAGGGTGTGACAATTTGTGTCACACCATTGATATGCTAGTTCATGATTTTTGTTGACATGCTTCCTGACCTTGAATTAATGTGAAATTTTGCATGAGCCATCTCTTATATGTCTAGTTGATGTGTGATTTTTCCTGGATTTAATTGTGCCATTTCCTATTTGTTTGAGATTTTTCTTCTCTGCCTAGTCAATTGTTGACTTTGTGTGACACATCTTGCCATTCTATTTAGGAAATTCTCATGCCTTATTGTATGATCATGAAATTTCACATGTGCATACTAGACATCTTGAGCTTTGCATTAGTGTTGATCCTATCCATTTCTCATCTGTTTTCATTTAGTTGTTATTTTTTGAAGTTGATACATGATTGTTTGACTCCTTTGTGCATGCTTGAAATTGTTTTGACTTCCTGATTTTAATTGACCATCTTCCCATGATCCAATTGAGCTGAAATTTTATATGCATGTCATTATGTGGATTGTGTTTGAGCATGAATTATTTCATGATTTTTGGAATTGGATATGTTTGCTTTTGAGCCAAGTACTTCTATTGACTTCTATGTGCTCCCTTTTGCCATGTTTTGACTTCTTTGGTCTATAAATTGATGATGATGCATGATATAAGTTTGAAACCAATTGTGTTTGCTCCTCAAATGTTTGAACTTGACTTTGGTTGACTTTCATTTGCTGTTTTGACTTTTATCATTTATTTTTGACCCTAGGCTTGCCCTAGTGGTCTCTTGGCTTATGTTGAGTTCATTTGTTTCAGGTTAAGCAATAATGCCTCAAAGAAACCATTGCCAATTTGATTGAGCTTGATTATATATCATGTGCTAACCTTTGTTTTGTAGGTGATATGACTCATATGAGTTGGGTCTTGTGCTTTTGCACTTCTGTTTATTGTTAACTGTTGATTCATTTCCTTCTGATTTAAATTGTTGAGACTGTGTACTGATTAGTTGGACTATTTCAGGTACCCTTTTAGTTGCTTAAGTTCTTTGAACTTGCTTGCTTTGCTATTTAGCAATTTGCTTTTGAGGTATAATTACTCTCTCTTCATGTAGTCTGGAGACCCGGCTTGTTATTTGGTCGGGCAAACTGTCTGAAGTCCTCCTTAAGAGGCAATGCCTGTGTGTGTTTAATTTTGTCCTAAGCAGGAAAAGTCCTTCAAGTAAGGCAATTGGTAGATCAAAGGGATAAGTAGCCTATCCCCTACTATTCAGTGAGTCTTCTCCTTGCTCCCATTACATGGTTGTAGCATTGAGATCAAAACCCAAGATCTTTGAGTCATACTTGTGGAAATAGCTCCACCTTTCTGAGCTCCCACACTTTCTTATATTCAATACTCTCCCTGATCAGGGATAAGAGTGATGAGGCACACCCCTCATATCTTTTCATCTGCTTCACCTTAGCCTCTCAATGGCAAGGTTAAGAGCAACTCTTTGACCCTATTCCAGTTGGCCTCAGTGCCTTAACCCTCTTGTGTGAGCCTCCTTGTTTGGCTATAGAGTGTGTTGTTTGATGTTCATTGATTGATTGATTACTTCATATGCACATATCTGCTTGTATGCTTCATGCATTTATCATCATCATTAATTGCTCATCAATGCACAATCATCTCATTTGTCTTTGTGATATTGTCATTGTTGTTTGCCCATTGAGGACAATTGTAAGTCCATTTCCTTGGCCATTGCTCCTATGATATGGAAGTGAGTATAAGACCATCACCTTGGCCACTCATCTTATCTCTGCTCATTGCTTTGCTTGTTTGTATGTGAGGATACAACTGTAAGTCCCTGCAAGTTGGCATTTGTTTTCCTAGGATCATACTGTGTATGTTAGAGTAAGCCTAGACAGATTGGCATCTGACATCCATGTTTTGCTTTCTTTGTCTATGTGAGGTTGCAATTGTAAGTCCCTGCAAGTTGGCATTTGCTTTCCTATGATCATATTGTTGCTTTTGTTCTTGTATGTGAGGATCCATTGTAAGTCCCTGCAATGTGGCATTGGTTTTCCTAGGATCATACTGTGGAGTTAACCTAAGTCCAGACAGATTGGCAGTTGACTTCCATATTCCATCTTTGTTTCCTTTTGAGGAGATTGGTATAAGACCAGTGATTGGCATCCGGTATCCGATTTCTTTTCATTTCTTTGTTGAGGAGATTAGTGTAAGACCATTGAGTGGCTTCTGATATCCCATTTCGTTTTAGGAGATTGGTATAAGACCAGTGATTGGCATCCGACATCCGCTTTTCTTTTGCTTTGTTTGTTTGTCATTATCCATTGTTCATTCCAAAGGACACACTTGAATCATTTCCTATATGATCTCAAGAAGTGAACCTCCTGAGAAGTTTTACTTTCCATCTTCATCCATTCATCCTCATTATGTCCTAAACCTTTTCACACTTTGATCTCAAACTTGACATAGACATTGTGCAAACTTCTTCATGTTTTCAAACTAAAAACCTGGACCCCAAGTCCTTGACTTTTTTCAAACTCCATTTCATAATACTTCTTTGAATTTATCTTAATCATACTTTGACTCCATTTTCATAATCATAATCAATTAACTTCACTCATTCACTTGTTTTGGCTCAGTCCATTGTTAATCTTTTCACATTAGCCATAGGTTTCAATTATCATTGTGGTTGATGTAAATCTTGCTCATCCTTAGTGAGTCGACAGTAAGACTTCCGTACTGAAAACAGGGTTAACCCCTCTAATGCGTCGAAGCTATCCTCACATGGTGGATGTTGTTCTTGGTCGAGTTTTCTCCCATTGATAATGAAAAGCCTCAATGCTATTGTTTAAAATTGAATCCACCAACTTTTGGAAATCTTTTAGCCGAACTACAACGTTTTGATCCTTACCTTTGATGGAAGGTACGTAGGCAACGGGTTCATCCATTCAAACCCAATAAAAATTGTATATTCTTTTCTCACCATCCCAATCATGTTTGCACAATATGTATGTCATAACAAATAACAATTTTTACAACAAGTGTGAAAAAGGGCTCCCTAGGAGTACCTAGGACGTAGTGGGTGCCTAACACCTTCCCATTGCGTAATTTACCCCTTACCCAGACTCTCTGATCTTTTTATTAGTTTTCTACGTGTAAAACTTCTTAGGCTTTTGTTCGCTTTTTAGCCAGTCCTTTGGATAAATAAAAGTGCGGTGGCGACTCGAAATTTCATTGTATGCTTTGCTTATGATTTAACCAATAGATCATATAGCGACGAATACACCGCTACACATGTCTGTAAAACCCAACCCATGGCTGGCATGCACATTAGACACGACCGTTTCCAACTGGTTAATTGTTATCTCTTGAGGAACATAGGCTTTCTTCAAGATTTTCAACAGAGCCTCTCTATGCCCCTCAGAGCTTAACAGCAACGATAAAATGGATATTTTAGAGGGAGTCTGCTGCAGATGGTCAACCAGTTTGTACTCAGACTTCTTGATGATCCTTAAGAATTCTTCTGCATCATCATTAAGTTTTTCTTCCGACCCAACCGGCGCCGGTGTCACCACTGGAGTACCATCATTCACCACCGCTTTCCCTTTTTCCCTGGCTAAAGCCTCGACCTTTCCTTTTTTCTCTTTCTCTCCTTCTCCTCCCCTCAAGGCATCTGGTGCAAACAACCTTCCACTGCGAGTGAAACCGCTGGTACCGGCATTATCCACCTTTGAAATGGTGGTTTCATTTGCAGTCTGATCTTCCACCTTCTCACCATTACAGTAGACTTCTCCACCATAATGCCATGGCACGGCATCATCTTTGTCGTACGGAATTGGTCCAGGTACCGTGATGGTAACTGGAGCCGCCTCCGCCAGAGTAGACAAATCCACCGGGTCAAAATAAATTGTTATGGTAGAGACTTCATCATTTCCCACATCAATCTTCTCAATCAAAATACTTCCGTCGTCCATCAGACCCTGGACAGTCCTCCTCAGTAGTTCACACCCGTTCTGAACAACAGTGCACTCAGCACAATCAATACCGCAGCCCGGGTGTACCCCATTCAGCAACAATTGCCTCTTAACCTCAGCCAGCGGAGTCTTCAACTGATCAACAATAGACAGCCCAACCCTACTTTCCTCCGAAATAGCATTCACCCCCCTTTGACCATGCGCGGGCATGGGATTAGCATTGACATTGGGAGATGGTGCGAAGTTGATAGCTTTCGAATCCACCAGGTCTTGAACTACGTGCTTAAAAGCTTTGCAGTTCTCTACATTATGTCCGGGAGCACCCGAATGGAATTCGCATTTTGCACTCTCATCATAATTGGCTGGCCTTTGATCAGGTCTCAAAGGTGCCAAAGTCCTTAGCTGTACCAGTCCCAAATCCATCAACTTCTTCAACAAGAAAGAGTAGGTTACAGGAGGCCTGTCAAATTGTCTATCATTCATCCTTCCCCTTACTTGGTAACCAGCCCTCTGTGGCCTCTGCTGAAAAGGTTGCCTCTACTGTTGCGGTTGTTGCTGCTGATTGTCAGCAGGAATAGTTACTACAGCAGTGTGCTGGAAGTAACGATCCCTACTAGGTCCCCTCTGAGCGTACACAGCGCTTGTATCACCTTCCTTCTTCCTCTGACCATTACTGAAGGGCTTCTTCGATCCTGAAGACGAAGCATTACCCTGTATCTTCCCGAGCTTCATCCAGCTCTCAATTCTTTCTCCGGCCATGACTATATCTGAAAAGTTGGTCACCGGACAACCAACCATTCTCTCAGCATACGCCCCCTGCAAGGTCCCCATGAAGAGATCAGACATCTCTCTGTCAACTAGTGGAGGTTGCACTCTGGCAGCCAACTCCCTCCACCTCTGGGCATATTCTTTAAACCCTTCATTATTCTTTTGAGACATACCCTGCAGCTGGGTACGACTCGGGGCCATATCAGCATTGAACTGATACTGTTTAAAGAATGCGTCCCCAAGATCTTGCCAATTCTTGATATCTGAGGACTTGAGCTTGGTGTACCACTCCAGGGAACCTCCGGACAGGCTGTCCTGGAAGAAGTACATCCAAAGCTTTTGGTCCATGGTGTAAGCTGAGATATTACGGACAAACGCCTGAAGATGCGTCTCTGGGCAAGAACTCCCATTATATCTGTCAAAAGCGGGCGCCTTGAAATTCTGCGGGATCACAATCCCCTCCACTAGCCCCATGTTTAACATATTAACCACCCCAGGAGTGGCATAACTCTCCAAGGCCCTGATCTTTTCAGCCAGCAGCCGAATCTCTTTATTCTATGATGTGGCACCATACTGACCAAAAGGTTCATTGTGCTTCGAGAACTGATCAGCCTCTCTGTCCTCCTCTCTGTCGTCATCAACACCGAAGAAAGGCGGGAACAGACTGTCCTTCAGATTCTGACCCGGTTGACCACCCGCAACACCAAAACCAGCAGCATTATTCACTATACCCACTGTTGTCCTCTTACCACCGTCTCGAGAACCACCCAGCCCCTAGTTGGAGACACCATCCAGGTTCACACCACTATTTGCCGCTGAAGCCCGTTCGAGCTTCTCGACTTTATTAGCTAGAGCCTTCTGACTAACATCAAAACCTTGCACGATGTTGATCAGCTCGTTCATCTTGTCTTTCAGCTCGAGGATATCAGTATTTGGGAGATCCATCGGTCGAGGAGTATTACGTCTCGTGAAGTATCTGTGAGGACGGGTTGAGTGCAAAGGTACAGCTCTGCGAGCACGAGCAATGATTCCTAAAACAATCAAGCACGTTAGAAACAGATACCTGCAAAATAAAACACAAGTTATTATGATCATGCATGAATGCAGCGTTTATCCACATGAGGACCACTTTGTCTCTTGATCCTGGCTTCATCGAGACAAATAATAATCCGGCAGCAATATTCTGGCATTCAGCATTTGATTTCATCATACAGATCAGAGATATATGATTTAGCAAAATACCCCCAACCATGTGTGTGCTTGTGTGAGTGCATACGGTAAAGAAAATAAAGCTTGAAGATCAATCACTGAACGAAAATAACCCTCACATAACAAAATGCACAATAAGTGCCAATGTCATACATCAGATCAGATACAAATCCCCAGAATCGGGAAAGAAAATACAAGTAAATGAATTCCGTCAACAAGCCTGACGGTAATCCATACAAATGATAAAGCTAGCCTGATGAGGGTCCCACAGAAGGCCCTATCTCATCAACCATCTTCACGAACTCTGCGGCGAACCTGAGCTCGGTGTTCTCTTGCTGTAATCTCCCCACCTCCTTCTGATGAATCTTCATCTGCCTGAAGTAATGATCTCTCTCAGCCATGTAATGATCTCTCTCGGCGATACAATGATCTCTCTCAGCCATGACCTTCACATTCTCCGATTCCTTGGCCTTCAGCTTGGCCTCCCACTCAGCAATGAGAACTCGGACTCTGTCGTCCCTCTGATCTTTCACGAGGATTTGCCTCCTCTTCTGATCTTCAATAACCTTTGCAGCTCTGGCTAGCTTCTCCTTAGTGACGTCGTTCTCTCTAGTAGATGACGCTAGGGCTTGGCTGATCTTCCCATAGTAGGCCGTATCCATCTCAAAACGCTTTGCTTCCAGGGCATGTCGCTTGTCTTGATCTTCCATTTTCACTTTGATCTCCTGGTTAGCCATCTGAACCCGAGCGACACTCATCTCCAATTCCGCTTTCTCTGCAAGCAACTGATCTCTGGTCCTCTTCATCTCGAGGAATTCTTCCATACTGACAGAAGAACTCGGACCCTCAATCATAGGACACCAAGGATCACCTCCCGGAAATGGTAGAAGTGTGAGCTCTATCCTCTTCCGCAACCAATCATCAAATAGAGGAAAATACCGACAGTTGACCTTGCCATAAGGAACTTTACCCTTTCTCTGAATATCACGCCACTCATCCAATACTTGCCTTAGCTTGGCCTGATTTCCATCAATCGGGAAGTAAAAAGACTCCTGAATCTCTCGCCCGAGAGGAGGACCCTCTACAGCAAACCCCATCTGTCTCCTGAGAAGCGTCGGGTTGTAATTGACGCAACCCTGAACTCCTACAAGAGGCACATTGGGAAGACTCCCACAACTGCATATGAAATCCCGTCCAGCCATACCATTATGAGTCCAAGCAATATCAGCAGCCCGCAAACCCATCAACCTGAAGGACCACTTGACAGTAGGATCAAGATGAGCAAAAGCACCTCGGGAAGGCAAATACCCCATAAACCACCTGAATAGTAACTGAGCACAACACCGGATCAAACCCCCACGTCGCTTCTCGTTCCTGTTATGAACCGAGTAATAGACATCTCCGATCAGTGTAGGAATAGGGTTCCTCTGTATGAATAATCTGATAGCATTATGGTCCACGAAGCTCTTCTGATTAGGAAACAGAATAACCCCATAAATGCTCGCAGCAACCAAAGCACAAACCATCTTCCAATTACCCGCAGCAGCATATTCCTTGGCCTTAGCCTCCAAGAAACTCAAATGAAAACCCGGTAATTTTCCTTTTTCCTTCAAACCCTCCTTGATCATTTCCGGACTCAAATAAAGAGCACGGGAAATCCCAAGGACATCAGGCTCCACCCTAGTAGCATGGAAAGGAATCTGATCACGGATCTGCATACCCAGGATGCTAGCATAATCCTCCATCAGAGGTCCCAACAAATAATCTGGGAAGACAAAACATCTCAGACCTGGGTCATAGAACTGGAGAAGAGTATGAATGGCGCTCCTGTCGCTGTTAGTGAGTCTGAAAACCATCTTTAGGATACTACCGTATGACTCTCTGAACATCCCCACATGGTCGGGTGTAATCAATGCTATCATATCTCTCAGCCCACTAATCTCTGGGTTGAAGAAGCTGTAGACAACATCGTCCTTCAAACCGGTCCTCATATCTGAGCATAAATCTCTCAACCAGGACCTCGATAAAAATGTCCCTGCATATGGATAAACATGTGTTAGATGTAGGTAAATGCAAGATGTAATGATGCTGATGAATGAATGCAATGCATTGCCATCCTCCAAGTCATCTGATCACCGTTGCTCTGAGTTACGGCCCCTGAACTGATCACAACCATCTGAAGGAATATGTAACCACAAATCCGCCTCAAGGGTTCCGAAATAAACGGAACTGAAAGATACACCATCATCACCATCAGACAAACAATCTCTGAGCAGATACCCATAACCATCTCTGAATCGGCCCGGGGAATCCTGAAATAAACGGATCCCCACTAATAAATAACTCGGACAACACTCCGGCGTCTCAGAAATAAACGGCCATAAATTCGACTTATAAATATGACTCTGATCCACGGAACCAATAATCACCATCAAAGTCACCATCTGAACATGCATCTGAAAGAATCACCCTCCCCTCACAGGTAAACTCTACTCAAGTCATCCTAAGGCGGATAATAGTCTCGACAATCGGGCAGAGATACTCAATGGGTTTGCCCTTTCGGGTGTGCCATTGTAGCTCCCTTAAGATCGTCTAGACCAAAGATCTGGGAAATGATCGGTCACCAGAGTCAATAGTTCAGATAAAGTCGCTCAACCAAAGTGGATACTCCACAGAGGAAAAGCTCCCTCAAAAGAACCTCGTCCGGCTTGTGGTACATCACATTGCTAAGCACATGTTGACCTAACATGAAAGAGGCAACATGAGACCACACTAATCCTAGGTGTATACTCGGGCCTGGGTTTTAGCCCCACTCAGAACACCCACCCCAAACAGAGGAACCACCTGCACAGAGGACGGCAACATGATATTATGATGCATGCAACTATTTATGCAAATATATACACAGTCAGAATAATAAATGCAATAAATAAAGCGGCACAAGCAACCTAAACTACCCTAGAACGCTAGGAGAGACTCGCTTAGGGAAGATGGACCAGCGCAGGTCAACATCTATGAGGTTCCCCAGCAGAGTCGCCAGTTGTCGCATCCAAGAAAAACAACCGGCGGGCTAAAACAAAAACAAACAGAGCCGCCACCGTGCGTTATTTATCCCAAAAGAGGGAAAGGAAACGCTCAGAGTAAACCTGGAAAAAGCATGGTCTCGCGACCAAAGAGAATGGGATCGGGAGTCGGTTATGCGAAGGGAAGGTATTAGCACCCCTACGCATCCGTCGTACTCGACGGGATCCACGCTCTAAAAGAAAGAAAAGGTTGCTAAAACAAACATCACACACACACACTGAAGACAACACAGGTGGGAGAAGAGGGGAGAGGGCTCGCTAGGATATCGCATCCTATGCCTACGTATCTCGTCTGGAACGAGAATCAGAGCTACCGTAGTTCGGCTCACGCACGCCAAACAAAACACACACAAACACAGGCAAACCTGGAACCCGAACGCCAATCGCTGGACTTACATCGGCTTCCGAACCAAACAAACACACTCAGGATACGGACAGCCAATCGCTGGGCTTACATCCATATCCTGACACACAAGAGGGTTAACAAGCAAACACACACAAAAAGAAAAAAAAGTGTTCGGAGAGACCTCGCACGGTCTCCTGCCTACGTACCTCATCTGGTATGAGGATCAGGGCGACGTAGTTCCCCTGAACGGGAAAGAAATTCTAACCAGATACAAAGGGAGGCACACTACTAGGGAGCTATACTCGAGCCTAGATGTTATCATGCATCATTTCCCTATGTTAAGGTTCACTATCTACTTGCACAACAGCAAGCTAATCCTATCCAGGCAAAGCAAGCATGCAAGCATAAACAAAACAAAACAAACATTCACATTTAGCACACACTATATCCAGTCAAAAGTGGGCTCAAACAAAGGGTTAGACTGCCAAGGCAAGTCAACTGTATCAGGGTGGTGTTAGCTCTTAACCCTGACATTGAGAGTCAGGGTGAAGCTGATGAAAGGTGAGTGAAGATTAGACTTCACAGCTCTTATCCCTGGCCATGGAGAGCTTCAGACAAAGGAGCGTGGGTTCAGGAAGAGGGAACCCTTCTACACTCATGACTCTGACTCAACTGTACAACTGTACAAGATCTTGGGTTAATGTCCCAATGCATCAACACAGTGGTGTGAGCAGAGGGACGACTCAACAGAATAGCGGGAGATAGATTGCATATCTCTTTTATCCGCCAATTGCCTTAATCAAGGACTTTACCTGCTTGGGGACAAAAATAAACAAACACAAACATTGCCTCTTAAGGGGGACTTCAGACAGGTGCCTGGCCAAGTAACAGGCCAGGTCTTCCAGACTACATGGAGAAAAGAAATTCTACCTCAATTGGTTTATACAACCCAGCAACAGCAAGCAAGTTCTCAAGGAACTATTAGCAACTAATGTACCTGAAATCAATCAAATACAATCAGTACTCAGACAAACCAACATTAAACAGCAAAAGTCAACAGTTAATCTCTACAATCAATCAATGCAATGTGCAAAGCACAATCAACTCAAGTGAGCCAAGCATCCTACAAAATAAAACAAGTTAGTCCACAACCATTAACCAAATCAAACTCAATTAACTTGCATTATTCTCCTTTAAAGCATTTGCATCTCAACCTGAAAAGCCAAACTCAAATATGAGAAACAAGACCACTAGGACAAGCCTAGGGTCAAAAGGAGATGAAAAATCCGAAACAGCAAGTGAAAATTATCCAAAATCACACTCAAACAATTTAGAAACAAATCCAATTGGTCCCATGCTCATATCATTCACCATCATCATTTCATAAAAGAAAAGGCACAAAACATGCAATTTGCAACCTCAAAGGACCAAACAGAATGATCACCATCAAATCAATATCAAAACATTTCAATAAATTCCACAAAAATTCAAGTCTATACAGAACACATTGAATGAGTGGCATATCAAATTTCAGCCCGTTTGGATCAAGGGAAGTAGGTCAATGAAATTCATAAAGTTCATAGAAGTTCAAGCAAGCCAACACAAGGCATGAAAACAAGCATCAACTTCCATTAATCATAAAACAGTGACAAAGCATGATAAATGAATGGGATCAAAACCACAATGACCTATAATTTGTCTAGAATTCACATGTCAAATTTCACATCCATCCAATTAATGACCAGAATTTCACAAATCAAATGCCAACATGTGTCACAAAAAATAAACAAATGACCAAGCAGGGGAGAAAATTTCCAATCAAATAGGAAATGCAATCAATAAATCCAGAAAAATTCCCATGTATACTAGACATACATATGCTCAATCATGCAAAAATTTGGCTCAATCCAATGTCCCTATGCACATCAAATAAAATCATGAAATTCACCAAGCATGGAAGGTCATAATCAAAAATTCATATCTCATCAACTAGGGACCCAAAAATTGCAAACTATACATCAAGATCACCAGCAAAGAGTCTAGAACATGCACAAAAAATTTCAAGCATTTCTATGGAAGCATCATCATTTTATGAAGGATATGGTGAGCATGGTACACAAATGATACATTCAATCAAACCCTAGGCAATTTATTTTTCACACGTGCACAAAAATAATAAAAATCACCATAAAAAACTACACATCACAAGGAGAATAATGCAAAAAGTCTCATCAAATTTGGACAAGTAATGAATGATTTATGGATTTTTGAATGCTAAGAAAAATTAAAAAATATGAGAACAAGGCAAGGTAACATGTGATCCATTTGGAAAATAATGTGGCAAGGCAATACTTGAAAATGCTTCTCAGCGGAATCGAACAGAGGTGCACTTTTGAAAAGCTTGGCGCGCAAACACAATTACACATGAACAGTAACAAGCATATGGATCAAAAACGTGTTCTGGCAATTTCTGGACAGCTTCATCACGTGTTCATCATCAAAATTCAACATGAACAAAACTCAACCAAATTCAACAATCTTTATATGGTTGGAAAGGTCTCTCAACACACATCATGAATATGAACTTAATATCTCCTAATTCAAACTAACAAATTCGAATCGATCAAAAGAACATTTGAGCATCAAACTTAAATTCAAGATTTCTCACTCGATTCTCAATGATTTTCAAAACTACAAGTTGCATGCTACTCTAGGTTACAAGATCTACCTAAACCACATGCCAATTTCAAGAATCGAAGGAGTCGAAATCTGACCTTATGAATGTGTAATCCTTGATGCAGCTAGTTTCGAGCCTCCAATTGCAAAAACAGATGATTATTGATGCAAGGTAAGATGAAAGGAATCAATGCTTTAGCTCAGAACCTCCTGGATCAGCTTGAATCTTCAAATTCCATGTGAGAACTCAAAATGCAACAGCCACGGTTTTCCAGTTTTTTCCAAGTTTTGGCTTCAACAGATTTTCTATAGCATCTGCAAATGATGATTAGTACGAAAGAAAGCAAAAAGAATGATGAATTCGAAGGAAAAAAATGAGAAAAAGTTTGAAGAATTTTGAGAGAATTTGGAGATTTTTGGATTTGGATCTGAGAAAATGAATTGTGATTAGGAGAAACAGTTATGATTATGGCTTTATATCATGTGCTAATCCATTTTGTTAATCCAAATTAGCAAAATCAAGTGAAATTAGCAAAATGCATGTTCAAGTGAAATGGCCAATATGTCCTTTTGCAAACCAGTCAATGTAACAGTGCAATATCAGTTGGAGCAAGTTCTAAATGTCATTTGGAATGTGTTGAAATGAGTTTTGTATGCAAAAGCCATGTATTTCACAAAATCACCTTTTTTCCCACCAATTTTCAAATAGTCCACTTGAAAAATGACTTTTTGCTATGATAATTTTTGATGAAATATGACGATGCATCATGAAAGTACATGTGAAATGTGGTTTTCTCAAAGAAAGATCACCCAATTTGGCCATTCCATGTGAAAGTTATGCCACTTTGAATTTAGGCATTTTTGGAAAATGATTTGATCATAACTTGCCAACCATACATGAGAAATTCAAGTTCTTGGACTTTTTGGAAAGGTGAGAGCAAGATCTACAACTTTCATGTTGGACAAATTTCATTTGAAGCATTTTTGGACATGTAATTTTGAGGTGAAAAACTTTCCATTTTTGGAAACTTTCAATTACAAGTCACTTTCTATTTTTGGAAAGTTTTCTCCTGACTTTATTTTCTTCATTCTTGATGTTTGAAATGTCAAATGAAACTTGTTTCAACATAAATGAAGTATATCCAACCCTCTCCCACCTCCAAGTCCATCAATCCTGGCACAGTTGACCACAATTGACTTTTCTGATTGATAGATGAATTTGGCTATGCATTGATCATGTTGAGCCTCAAACTCCTGATGAAATGGCTCAATGATGAAACCCTAGCTTCCATAAGCTCAATATAATCACATGATGATCCCCATATCCATTATAGACCCCATCTCCTAGCCATGCCCTGGTTGGCCCAATGCAGATGATTAGGGTTGACCAGAGGTCAAAATCCTAATCTCAAGGTATCTGATCAATCTCTTGAATCTCCTGGATGATAACAAGACCATGATGATGATGATGTATCATTTCAACCAAGATGAAGATCAATCTCCTTGAGAATCAAGAAAACCCTAATTTGAACCACAACCCTCAGATGGCTAATGATCAGTTCAATGAAACCCTCAGCTTGAATCTCAACCTCTTTATCTTCTGATCAAGACCTAGGAGGATGACTTGCTTATGTTTCCACATGATATGCAAATATGTAATGCCTAATGACCTAAAAAATGAAATGCAACATGCTAAGCTAGTCCCAAGAGAGGGGGGCAAATTTTGAGTTGTTACAGAGAGACTTTGCAAAAGACATGTGTCGTCCATAGAGGAATCAAAGACAACACATCTTGAACGAACCAGATATCCATGGTGCAAGACCGACTCAACAAAATATATGGCATGGTTTAGATCGGTAACAACTCAACAATTTGTATCTGAGCCGCGGTATTTGATGGATCCACGCCAACATGCTTCGTCATCGTATGCCCCACAACAATTCACCACCCAACACCAATGTGAACCCACCCAAACCCAACAACCAACCATACAACATCAACCAACCACATACACACAACAACCAAACACCCAACATCGCAACCCGTTCATGCCAACCACCCAACAACCAACCATCCAACGTCGCAATCCATTCATACCTCTCACTCAAACACAAAACCAAGAATCAAACCCCGCAACCACAACTGTCTATAGCCCAGATGATTCATATGGGTCACTTCATCGTAGCCCCCCATCAATAACACCCAACCATTGTTTAACTATAGTCTCCCCAGAAACCATTGCTTTGTTTCCAAAACGACTCAATGACCCAATTTGGGCAACTATATCGTCCCCAATTCACTCAACCACAACGCCCTAACTACGATGACATGGGCACCGAACTCCATTACGGAAGCGCCGTTGGCCAGAGCCCCTCCGGATATTGGGAGCAAATGATGACACATCTATCAAATACCGCTGGAACTTCCGTTGGACCTTCCAACCAACCATCGCTCGATCAGGTCAGCACACAAAGACCCCAAACACCTCAAGAAAATCGTGGAAGACCTAGGAGATAAACTAACGCACCGGGATGTGGAACAGGGGGACGTTATAATCGGACGGGTCATTAGTTTATTGTCAGTCCAATGTAACCAATTATTACATCATCAATGAATTTTTTTTCATTACTATTTCTTTTTTATTAAATAATCAAAATTAAATATTAATAATTAAAAAAAAAATAGCAGGGGGTGTATGCGCCAGATGAATTGGCGCATACACCAATCAAACATACATAGGCGCCACTAACATTGGCGCCTCCTCATGAGGCCCAATGTAGGCGCCACTAGCATTGGCGCCTCCTCACGAGGAGTCTAATGCATGCGTCAATGCTATTGGCGCCTCCACTTCATGCATTGGGGGTACGTCAATTCATCTGCCGCATCCTCTATCAAACCTGATTATTTTGGTAATATTTTTGAATAATTGGTTATTTTGGAATTATTTTTGGAAATAATGGTTATTTTGAAAAAAAATTCTAAATGATGTTTATTTTGAGATAAATTTTGTTTGGTAAAATAATTTTGAAATGAAGTACCTCTCTAATGAAAGTAAAGTTTTGAAAACTAAAAATAATGCAGCGTTGTTCAATAGCGAACCAAAATATTAGTTTTAAAAATTGGAGAGTAAAAAAATATAATTTTAGCAAAATAGAAGATAAATAAATAAATTTAAGTCAGTAATTTTAAAAGTATTTGTTTTTTAAATTATGAATTTATATTGTGAAAAGTAATCTAATAATTTTAGATGTAATTGATGGTAATAAATTCAGAATTTGAAATTTAAATTCTTTGAAATATAAAATATAATATATATTTTTGGTGACGATTAGGGCTTTCATTGATAGAATTTTTTTTGGTGACAACTCAGAATTTGAAATGTATATTCTTTTAAATTCAGAATGTAAGTAAATAGTTTTTTTTTGGGACGTTTCAGAATTTGAAACTTAAACTATTTAACTCATATAATAAAAATAATAATTTTTTAAGTTTGTTTAATCAAATATATATTTATTTATTAGTAAAATGGGAGGATCAAAGGTCTAAAATGAGGAGACATTAGGCAGCATGTCTCATAGACATTTGAACCGTTACTAAAAAAATTATCATCGAATCAGATACAACCATCAAAACTGGACAAATCTAGCTTAGTTAAAAAATCAGCACACTTAATAGTTTTTCTAAAAATGTGAATGAATGCACTTCTTTAAAATGCTGAAGGAGAAGAAGAATATGCCTAGCCAAAGTCGAACCTTGTTTAGACTTCAAAGGCGACCCTTGGAGAGCATCTTCTACTGTCTTTTTGCCATCTTGAACAATAAGGTTCTTGAAATCTCTCTTCCAAGCAAGCTCCAAACCCATAAGGACACCCCAAAATTCTGTAGCAAGACTATTGCAATCACCAATAGTCTTATGAAAGCCACAAAGTTATCTTTCTTGACTGTCATGAAAAACACCCCCACACTTAGTAAGCAATCTGCTAGTGGTAGCCCCGTCAGAATTAAAACAAACCCCGAAGGTGTGAAAAACATAAGAAAGGGGGTTTGAACTGAGTTTTATAAAACAAAAGTTTTTTACCAACTCAAGAACACCACTTAAAAGTTAATAACAAAGAGATAAAAACACAAGTATTTTATTATCGTTCGCTTGAAACTCAAAGCTACTATAGTCCACCCTCCAAAGTGATTTCACCTTATACACACAGATTTAATCCACTATAATCAACTGATTAGAATAATCACAAAGAAGCTTTTGTTTATTAAGTGGATCACTGGATTAAGATGCATATTATTGTTATTCATTCATTGAGCATGGTACATGTCATTGTAGTCAATGACATCGTCTACTCCATGCATAGGTTGCCTCGAAGGCTCACGTCTCATTAATTCAAGATTATAAAAAGCATCATTTGGTTCATAAGTACAAATTGATTCATATCAACAAGTCCTTTTGGCCGACCTACAAGATTGGTGCATTATTATGGTCCATCACGTCTCATGGCGAGCATTCTTATTAAATGAGCATTTTTTTCTACTCATCTCGGGCCACGTCTAAAGAGTTATTTAACGGATGGCCTAGGATTTGCATTTCCTGGTCCTGACTTGAGAAAATTTCCTGAGGATTTAGATTCAATGTCTTTTAATTCCTATAAGAAAGAAAATGAAACAGTTTTCTATGGACTTCATAATAATGTTACTTTTGATCAAAAAATACAAATTTAGATGTACAAAACCATTCTTTTTCCATATGGGCACGATCCTTCTGAGAATAAATTTTGTAAGGGGCATAGTTTACAGTTATATTGGTAGACCTCATGATTTACACACAGCCATGGCCTATGATCTAAAGACTTGAGGACATTACAATAAAAAAGTATATAAGCTTAAAACATCATGACAGTTGACCACGACAACTCCATGCACTCTCTTCACCAAAACACTTCCAGAAGCAGTAAACTTGGTATCATGAGTGAAACCTGCAGGATTCAAAGAAACAATGAGTAAGGATTTTCCCAAAGAGATTATGATCAAAAGAAGAAAAACTGTCACAGGCTGCCGAACTGCAAAACAGCAAAAACAAGCCGTCACACCCAAAAAACAAAAAACGGCTACAGACGCAAGTTCAGAGTATTCCTCCCACAGCAGGCCATGTTGCAGACCTTGGCAACATGATTGTCCTTCAATGGCAGGATGGTTAACAACTCCAAGACAGATGATTCAGTTCCAGAATGTTGATGTTAATAACTGGATAGGGATTTGGTCGGTAGCAGAGATGTTAAACAATCGAGAAAACTAACATGCTAAACACAGTTGAGAGTATCTCTTAGCCTACACTTGGAAATGAGGATACATTTAAAGATTCACCTTTTTGGGACATGAGGTTTAGCTATAGCGGCAGGACCATTGCATTATGAATCATCAATTAAAGACGGGATTGGTTTAAACGCCATAATGCTCCAAACCAAAACAGTGCCAGGGTATGCTTCAAAAAAAACACCTGTTACAATAGAACCTATTATCAGAGAACCATGACAGATGCTGAACCATGACAAGAAGAAACCTGTTACCAAACCATCTAACCTTGATCAAATATACGATCTAAAAACTGCACAAACCACTACTGCATCACCAAGCATAGCAACCCACAAATCAGCTCACGCACAAGCAAAGTATCCAAAACAAAAATAATCATTACCATAGCAAAATTTCATTCAAACTTCTAACACAATAGCTAACAACATCACATTCCAAGTTAACAGGTTTTCAGCATATGACTAACCTCATGGTAATAGAATCACAGGAGCAATCATGACTACCACCATGTAAAACACAGCAGACTAGCAATCCAAGCTCAGCCATCAACAAGGTTAACATCCATACAAGTATCATCAAGCATCCTGAATATCATTTAGATCACCTACCAAATACCAAACCAAGTATCAAACATGGCATCAATTTAATGGTCATAAGACTTGTAAGCACACAATTGTTATGATAAACCAAAGGCAAAGATTCACAGGATTCGAAAATACTTGAGTAGCAATTCATACCTAAATGTATTAAGTCCTCACATCAGCAAAAACGGAAGAAGTGTTGTGAATCGAAGTTGAGAAGTCATCAATTAAGGTTAAATTATATGCCAGTAAATACCAATTTCCTTACCTCAATTGTTGAAGGTTTCACCGCAGTAAAAACTAGATGGGAGATTCAGTGAAGACGGCCACGCATTTGGAGATTTTTTGGGACCACAATCAAATCCGTTTCCTACCACATTTACATTAGTCCCCACCAAAATCTAAAGAAAGATTTGATGCTAACGGAATGATTCCTTTTTGCACCATCTGCCAAGGATCCACACACGATTTTGGGGAGCTCATTTCACTTTATAAAAAGGAAAGCTAATCGATTGAAAAAGGAGAGAAGAAAAATACCGTCACTCTGCTGAAATCCAAAATGAACCTTACACCGAAAAGCTCCGCTAAAACTCTGTATTTCAACTCTGATTTTCACACTGAAAATCAGGGTTTGAAGAGCTTGACCCCTTCAATCGCGTGCAAAAGGAAATGACAATCAATTAGAGGAGAAAGTCAGAATCAGACAGAAAACAAGGAGTGGATACAGAAGGATAGAAAGAAAAGGAAGAAACTTGAAACAACAAGCAAAAGAAGAGGGACAACGTCATACATACTCACCGAAGGTAATCATGGCCGTCAGGTCTTCGTCGGGGCTACGATGCTCCGGCGGAATCTTTCCCTTTTATTTTGCTTTAAAGTGCTTTCACCTTGTATTTTGACTCGTTAATTTCTGCTATTGATTGTGATATAGAAAACGGGTTAGAAGCTAAGATTAGGTTTTCCTTTGAGGTTCCGATTCGCTACTGTTTTCTAGATCCCGTCGAGGATTTGGAGGTTTGAGGGGATTGTGGTCGTTTGTCACGTTGGAAGTTTTGAACTTCATGTTCGAGTCCTGGTTTGTTTGAGGATGAACACCGAAGGGTGTTCATCGGTTTCCTTTCAAAAAAATTTTCTCTCTCTGCAGTTTTGGATTGGGACCATGCACACGATTTAATAGGGAGAGGATATTTTCCAAAAATAATGAAGAGTCGTTTTAAGAGAGAGAGAGAAAATTATTTTGATTTATTTCTTTGCTTTAAGGGGTGATTGTTTCTTCTTTTAAAATATTATTAAGAGTAAATTAATGTTATTGATGATAGATACTTGGGTGCTGTCAGATTATGTTCCCAAAATCTTTATGATGTTATCAATGAACAATGATGCGCGTGGCGGTAGGTAAACCGAGGCCAACCTTTTCTCTTCTCGGCGGTACCACTTGGCTGAGTAGGAGAGGATTTTGGGCCTTGTGGCCCATCCCGAAAATAACACTACTTTAAGTCCCTTGGGCCTTTCTTTGATCCAATGTTTATGGCCTAACTTTTTATTTATTTCCCAAACATTCCAATTTGGTCTACTTGGTTTATGAGCTATTCTTGATTATTTTAATTAAAATTAAGATAACACTAATATTAGAAATATTTATTAGTTCGGTTTCGATTACTATTTTCAACTCTTCTTTTTATCTTGTTATAATATTATAATTAGTTAAATGATGGATTAATGGTTAACGTCAACAAATAATTTACTTTATTTTCTAATAAATAAGTTTGACGTTGGTCCAATACCAAATAGTCTTTCCCAAAAGTATATTAATTCTAAATAAATTCAAATTCACCGTATTTAAATAGTATTCTCTTAAAAGTTATTTAATTTAATTTTGAATGAAAAGGAGAATAGTAAGCCTCCGCTTCACTATCTCTCGACTATTCGAACAATTGGCGTACGCCATATTGCTCGGATTTTCGTCATTCATTTAAAACCCTAAAACTCCATAAAATTAAAATCACTCCAGCAATTAATTATAAATTCTAAAAGTTTTATTTTTAATAATTAATCTTTGAATGAAAAGGAGAATAGTGAGCATCCGCTTCATTATCTCTCGATTATTCGAATAATTGGCGTACGCCATATTGCTCGGATTTTCGTCATTCAATTAAAACCCTAATAATCATACAATTTCAAATCAATTTTTCAAATCAAACATAGGTTCTAAATTCAAATTATTTCCAAATCAACTACAAATTCTAAAACATTTAATTCTAAATTTATGATAATAAAGAGGATAGGAGGCGTACGCCTCACTATCTTTCGATTATTCGAATAATTGGCGTACGCCACATTGCTCGAGTTTTTGTCATCAAACTTAAAACACAATCAAATAAACTCAAATCACCTCTTATATCAAACCCAATTTTACAAAATAAACTATACAACTTAAATAGAGAATGGGAGGCGTACGCCTCACCACTCCTTGATTATTTGAATAATTGGCGTACGCCACCTTGCTCAAATCATCGACAAATCCAAACCTACCAACCCAAAATTCAAGCTATCTTCATAAATCGAATACAATATCTAAACATATCTTTTTACAATTTAAACCTCGGGTGATAAAAGATGGGAGGCGTACGCCTCACCGTCTCTCGATTATTTGGATAATTGGCGTACGCCATATTGCACAAATTATCGACTTTCGACTAAAACACGTTAAATAAACTTGGATAAGGGAATAGGTGGCGTATGTAACACCCCAATAAAATAAAATAATTATTTAAATTGAGTTAATAGTATATTATTAATTTAATTAAATAATTAGATTATTATTATTGGATTATTTTAATTATTGGAATAATAATTATTGGAATAATATATAAGTTGGAAATAAGAGAAAGAGTCTCATTTGGAAAAGAAACTTTTCACGTGAAGCAGAGAAACGATCGTGAAAGTGGAAAAGGGCAAGAGAAAGAGCAAGAGCTGAAGGTTGAAGAAGGAAGAGCTTGAAGCTTATAGAGTTGCCGGATTAACTCAGGTAGGGGGGTTTATCGTCGATTAATGGGTATTATGGGATAATATGTAATGGGTAGTGATAAACCGTTGAGTTGACCCTAATTGGGATTTGAAATGCTGAGAAATTTTGATGAATAAGTTGTGTGAAAACTGAAATTGAACCTGTAATTGAGTGTGTTGTAAATTCCCTAACGTATAGCTTTTTACGGAATTGGAATCGGAGGTCCGGAACTCCTCCAACGGCGGAAATTGCGGAGAATTCTGCATTCTGCTTTGAGTTAGCGCAGGAACTGCTGTTTTGTCTGCGTTAACCGGTTAACCCAGGGCGTTAACCGGTTAACACTGTTGCGAATTGAGAATTTGGGCTGTTTTGCCTGCGTTAACCGGTTAACCCAGGGCGTTAACCGGTTAACACTGTTATGTTTTTGGCAGTGAGCGTGTTTTGCCTGCGTTAACCGGTTAACCCAGGGCGTTAACCGGTTAACGCTGTTGCAGAGTGGAAAAATTGTTAAGTTAAATGTGGTGTGCCTAATTGGTGGTTGCCTATATCAGTGTGTGATATAGTAGGGATTATTTCCCGCTGTTTTGAGCAGTATAGGTATTAGTAGAGTGTGCTAATACTGTGTTTAATTGATTTACATGATAATGATGTGTTGATGATGTATGATGGCATGCATAATGATGTGAATGTATATATTATGCCTGTATTTGTGAATGGACTGTTGTATGGCTTAGAGTGTGAGCTCATGTCCGTTGTGAATTGTTGTTGATGCTGCATTGCTAGATGATTAGCGTGCATAGCATAGCCTTTGGGGCTGTAGCTAATTCCCATGGTGAGGAATTAGTGAGTGAATCATTGTGGATTTGTTGTTGATGTTTGCATGCTAGATGATTAGTGTGCATAGTCTAGCCTTCGGGGCTGTAGCTAATTCCCACGGTGAGGAATTAGTGAGTGAGTCATTAGATCTCAAATGAGTGGGACTAGTGAGCTTAGTAGCCGTATCTGGATTTGATCGGTGAGCTTGAACTGTATGTTCAAGAATAGTCGGTACCGCATGTGTGGAGTCTCATTGCATAAATATATGTATGGCGTATAATATGAATGGATGTATTCCAATATTATACGTGTGTTCGTGTGGTTGTTAAGTACGATTTGAGATTATACTTGTGTTTTATGTTGGTGTTGAGCATGATGTTTGAGTTGATGTGCTGTTACTGAATGTATGTTGCAATTAGGGTGATTGATGTGTTAAATTACTTAACATGACATAATATTTTATAATGCTTATTATATCGATTGAGGAACTCACCCTTACAACTATTTTTCAGGTAACGAGCAATGATTTGAGTAGAAGCTAAGGCTTGGAGTCTAGTGTAGTCTCCTTAGTGGGTCATGCTCTGATAGATGTAACATCGGGAGGGAATATTTTAATTGTTTTGTGGTTGGTTGTTGGACCATTTCACATGTATTATGCTACATGTTTTGATTGATTTGAATTATATCCGCTGCGATTTATGCAATTGTTTAATTGATTAAATAAAGAGCATGACAGTTATTTTGAAACATGGTGTGAATGATTGTGTGACACCCTTTGGTGCATAATTACTCTGATATATGTTTATTATTTCAATTAAATATTTGGGGTATTTTAGAAGGGTGTTACATTAGTGGTATCAGAGCATAGTCGGTCGAGTCGAGTCGTAATTATTCTGTTTCCCCTGTACGGGATAGGTGTTGTGTAACCCTATCAGTACTTATTGTTTTAGCTTGTTGGGTTTTCAGAATAGAGATGGCTGGAAGAGGTAGAGACGATGTTGCGATTGCTGAGGCTCTGGGTATGCTAGCTGGAGTACTTGGAGGGAATCCGAATATTGTGGGAATGGGAGCTGCTCGTCAACTGAGTGAGTTCCAGAAGAACAATCCTCCAATGTTCAAGGGAGCATACGATCCAGATGGCGCTCAGAAGTGGTTGAAGGAAATAGAGAGAATCTTCCGAGTGACTGAGTGTGCTGATAACCAGAAGGTCAGGTTCGGTACGCACATGCTGTCAGAGGAAGCAGACGATTGGTGGGTTGCTACCCGCACTGAATTAGAAACTGCTGGTAATGCTGAGATCTCTTGGGCTGTGTTCAGAGAGAGATTCCTGAGGAAGTACTTTCCAGAGGATGTCAGAGGAAAGAAAGAGATAGAGTTCTTGGAATTGAAACAGGGTAACAAGTCTGTTACTGAGTATGCTGCTAAGTTCACAGAGCTGTCAAAGTATTACACTCCCTATAATGAGGCTGCTGGAGAATTTTCGAAATGTGTGAAGTTTGAGAACGGGTTGCGTCCCGAGATCAAGAAGGCTATTGGATATCAGCGGATCAGAGTGTTTTCTGACTTGGTTGACTGTTGCAGGATTTTTGAACAGGATTCCAAAGCCAGAGCAGAGAGCTATCAGCAAAGGGTTGATAGAAAAGGCAAGAACCAGAATGATCGTGGGAAACCGTATGCAGCTGGCAAAGGTTTTCAGAAGCAGAGTGGGATGAAGAGGCCTAGTGGCGGAGACTCTAGTGCTCCTGTTAAGTGTTATAGATGTGGTCGGGCTGGACATCGTGTTCATGAGTGTACCAGTGCTGAGATGAAGTGTTTCAAGTGTGGCAAAGGTGGTCATTTGGCTGCAGAGTGTCGGTTGAAGACTGTAACTTGTTTCAACTGTGGAGAGGTGGGTCATATCAGTCCACAGTGTCCTAAGTCGAAGAAGGAGAATCAGTCAGGAGGCAAGGTCTTTGCTTTATCAGGTTCTGAGACTTTTGCAGATGATCGTTTGATCCGAGGTACGTGTTATATTAATGGCTTTCCTCTTATAGCTATTATTGACACCAGTGCTACTCATTCTTTTATATCTTTGGTTTGTGCTGTGAAACTTAAATTAGAGATATCTGAGATGCATGGTAGTATGGTGATTGATACTCCTGCGAAGGGTTCAGTGACTACTACTTCAGTTTGTTTCAATTGTCCTTTGAGTATTTTTGGTAGAGACTTTGGGATAGACCTCGTGTGTCTTCCATTAGTGCAGATTGATGTTATCCTGGGTATGAACTGGTTGGTGGTTAACCGAGTTTCTATCAATTGTTTTGATAAGACTGTGATCTTCCTGAGATTGAGGAAGGAAAGAGTTTGTTTCTATCAGCAAGGCAGGTGAATGAGGAAGTAGCAGATGGGGCGGAGTTGTTTATGCTGTTAGCGACTTTGGAGGCTAAAGATAAACGGGTGATTGGCGATCTAGCAGTGGTGTGTGATTTTCCTGATGTGTTTCCGGAAGAAGTGAATGAATTGCCGCCAGAGCGTGAAGTTGAGTTCTCCATTGATTTGATACCTGGTACTAGACCGATATCGATGGCTCCGTACTGTATGTCTGCTGTTGAGTTAGCTGAATTGAAGAGTCAGTTGGAAGATCTGTTGGATAAGAAATTTATTCGTCCGAGTGTGTCACCATGGGGTGCACCAGTGTTATTGGTTAAGAAGAAAGAAGGTACTATGAGGTTGTGTGTGGACTACAGGCAACTGAATAAGGTGACGATCAAGAATCGGTATCCTTTGCCGAGGATTGATGATTTGATGGACCAGTTGGTTGGTGCGAGTGTGTTCAGCAAAATAGATTTGAGATCGGGATATCATCAGATACGTGTGAAAACTGAGGATATTCAGAAGACTGCTTTCAGAACAAGGTATGGACATTATGAGTATTCTGTAATGCCTTTTGGTGTGACTAATGCGCCTGGAGTATTTATGGAGTATATGAATAGGATTTTCCATCCGTACCTAGACAAGTTTGTTGTGGTGTTTATTGACGATATTTTGGTGTATTCGAAATCTGAAGAAGAGCATGCTGAGCATTTGAGATTGGTTTTAGGAGTTCTACGAGAAATGAAGTTATTTGCTAAACTATCCAAGTGTGAATTTTGGTTAGAAGAGGTGAGTTTTCTTGGTCATGTGATTTCCAGAGGTGGTGTTGCTGTTGATCCTTCTAAAATAGAAGCGGTATCTAAGTGGGAAGCTCCTAAGTCTGTGGCTGAGATTCGAAGTTTCCTTGGTTTGGCTGGTTATTATAGGAAGTTCATTGAAGGATTTTCTAAGTTGGCGTTACCGTTGACGATGTTGACCAGAAAGGGGCAAGCGTTTGTTTGGGACTCAAAATGTGAAGAAGGTTTTCAAGAGTTAAAGAGAAGGTTGACTACTGCTCCTATTTTGATATTACCGAGTCCGTCGGAGTCGTTTGAGGTTTACTGTGATGCTTCATTATTGGGTTTGGGTGGTGTGTTGATGCAGAATAAGCAGGTTATAGCTTACGCTTCGAGACAACTGAGGGTTCATGAGAGGAACTATCCGACGCACGATTTAGAGTTGGCAGCTGTGGTGTTTGTTCTGAAGTTGTGGAGGCACTATTTGTATGGGTCAAGATTTGAGGTTTTCAGTGACCATAAAAGTTTAAAGTATTTGTTTGATCAGAAATAGCTGAATATGAGACAGAGGAAATGGTTAGAGTTTCTGAAGGATTATGACTTTGGTTTGAATTACCATCCGGGTAAAGCAAACGTAGTGGCTGATGCATTGAGTCGGAAATCATTGCATATGTCTATGTTAATGGTTAAGGAATTGGATTTAATTGAGCAGTTTAGAGACTTGAGTTTGGTGTGTGAGAGTACTCACAATAGTGTTAAATTGGGAATGTTGAAGTTAACGAGTGGTATTCTGGATGAGATTAGAGAGGGTCAGAAATCCGATGTGCTTTTGGTTGACAAGTTGACTCTAGTGAATCAAGGTCAAGGTGGTGAATTCAGAGTTGATGAGAATGGTGTTTTGAAATTTGGTAATCGGGTGTGTATTCCGGATGTTACCGAACTTAAGAAGAGTATTCTGGAGGAAGGACATCGTAGTGGTCTGAGTATTCATCCTGGAGCTACGAAGATGTATAGTGATCTGAAAAAGTTATTTTGGTGGCCGGGAATGAAAAGAGAAATTGCGAGTTTTGTTTATTCCTGTTTGACTTGTCAGAAGTCAAAGATTGAGCATCAGAAGCCGTCTGGGCTAATGCAACCGTTGGCTATTCCAGAGTGGAAGTGGGATAGTATCAGTATGGATTTTGTTTCTGGTTTGCCGAGGACAAGTAAGAATTTTGAAGCTATTTGGGTGATTGTTGATAGATTGACAAAATCGGCTCATTTCATTCCGATCAGAATGGATTATCCGTTAGAGAGATTAGCTGAGTTGTATATTGAGAAGATTGTAAGTTTGCATGGTATTCCGTCGAGTATTGTTTCGGACAGAGATCCTAGATTTACATCGAAGTTCTGGGAAGGTTTGCAGAAGGCTTTGGGAACTAAGCTGAGATTGAGTTCTGCATATCATCCGCAGACTGATGGTCAGACTGAGAGGACGATTCAGTCACTGGAGGATCTTTTGAGGGCTTGTGTTTTGGAAAAAGGAGGTGCTTGGGATTGTTATTTATCTTTGATTGAGTTTACCTACAACAATAGTTTTCATTCGAGCATTGGTATGGCACCGTTTGAAGCTTTGTATGGTAGGAGATGTCGGACACCTTTGTGTTGGTATGAGTCCGGTGAGAGTGTTGTGGTTGGACCGGAGATTGTTCAACAGACTACGGAAAAGATTAAGATGATTCAGGAGAAGATGAGAGTTGCTCAGAGTCGTCAGAAGAGTTATCATGACAAGAGGAAGAAGTCACTTGAGTTCCAAGAGGGAGATCATGTGTTTCTTCGTGTCACTCCGATAACTGGTGTTGGTCGAGCTTTGAAGTCAAAGAAGTTGACACCTCGATTTATTGGTCCTTATCAGATTTTGGAGAGGATAGGGGAAGTAGCCTATCGTATCGCTTTACCGCCGTCGCTTGCGAATTTGCATGAGGTTTTTCATGTGTCTCAGTTGAGGAGGTACATTCATGATCCGTCGCATGTAGTCCAAGTAGATGATGTACAGGTGAGAGATAACCTGACTGTTGAAACATCACCTATGAGGATCGAGGATCGAAAGTTAAAGCAGTTGCGGGGTAAAGAGATTATTTTGGTAAAGGTAGCTTGGGGTGGACCAGCAGGTGGCAATGTAACTTGGGAACTTGAGAGTCAGATGAAGGAGTCTTATCCGGAGTTGTTCGCTTGAGGTATGTTTTCGAGGACGAAAACTCTTTTAGTGGGGGAGAGTTGTAACACCCCAATAAAATAAAATAATTATTTAAATTGAGTTAATAGTATATTATTAATTTAATTAAATAATTAGATTATTATTATTGGATTATTTTAATTATTGCAATAATAATTATTGGAATAATATATAAGTTGGAAATAAGAGAAAGAGTCTCATTTGGAAAAGAAACTTTTCACGTGAAGCAGAGAAACGATCGTGAAAGTGGAAAAGGGCAAGAGAAAGAGCAAGAGCTGAAGGTTGAAGAAGGAAGAGCTTGAAGCTTATAGAGTTGCCGGATTAACTCAGGTAAGGGGGGTTTATCGTCGATTAATGGGTATTATGGGATAATATGTAATGGGTAGTGATAAACCGTTGAGTTGACCCTAATTGGGATTTGAAATGCTGAGAAATTTTGATGAATAAGTTGTGTGAAAACTGATATTGAACCTGTAATTGAGTGTGTTGTAAATTCCCTAACGTATAGCTTTTTACGGAATTGGAATCGGAGGTCCGGAAGTCCTCCAACGGCGGAAATTGCGGAGAATTCTGCATTCTGCTTTGAGTTAGCGCAGGAACTGCTGTTTTGTCTGCGTTAACCGGTTAACCCAGGGCGTTAACCGGTTAACACTGTTGCAAATTGAGAATTTGGGCTGTTTTGCCTGCGTTAACCGGTTAACCCAGGGCGTTAACCGGTTAACACTGTTATGTTTTTGGCAGTGAGCGTGTTTTGCCTGCGTTAACCGGTTAACACTGTTGCAGAGTGGAAAAATTGTTAAGTTAAATGTGGTGTGCCTAATTGGTGGTTGCCTATATCAGTGTGTGATATAGTAGGGATTATTTCCCGCTGTTTTGAGCAGTATAGGTATTAGTAGAGTGTGCTAATACTGTGTTTAATTGATTTACATGATAATGATGTGTTGATGATGTATGATGGCATGCATAATGATGTGAATGTATATATTATGCCTGTATTTGTGAATGGACTGTTGTATGGCTTAGAGTGTAAGCTCATGTCCGTTGTGAATTGTTGTTGATGCTGCATTGCTAGATGATTAGCGTGCATAGCATAGCCTTTGGGGCTGTAGCTAATTCCCATGGTGAGGAATTAGTGAGTGAATCATTGTGGATTTGTTGTTGATGTTTGCATGCTAGATGATTAGTGTGCATAGTCTAGCCTTCGGGGCTGTAGCTAATTCCCACGGTGAGGAATTAGTGAGTGAGTCATTAGATCTCAAATGAGTGGGACTAGTGAGCTTAGTAGCCGTATCTGGATTTGATCGGTGAGCTTGAACTGTATGTTCAAGAATAGTCGGTACCGCATGTGTGGAGTCTCATTGCATAAATATATGTATGGCGTATAATATGAATGGATGTATTCCAATATTATACGTGTGTTCGTGTGGTTGTTAAGTATGATTTGAGATTATACTTGTGTTTTATGTTGGTGTTGAGCATGATGTTTGAGTTGATGTGCTGTTACTGAATGTATGTTGCAATTAGGGTAATTGATGTGTTAAATTACTTAACATGACATAATATTCTATAATGCTTATTATATCGATTGAGGAACTCACCCTTACAACTATTTTTCAGGTAACGAGCAATGATTTGAGTAGAAGCTAAGGCTTGGAGTCTAGTGTAGTCTCCTTAGTGGGTCATGCTCTGATAGATGTAACATCGGGAGGGAATATTTTAATTGTTTTGTGGTTGGTTGTTGGACCATTTCACATGTATTATGCTACATGTTTTGATTGATTTGAATTATATCCGCTGCGATTTATGCAATTGTTTAATTGATTAAATAAAGAGCATGACAGTTATTTTGAAACATGGTGTGAATGATTGTGTGACACCCTTTGGTGCATAATTACTCTGATATATGTTTATTATTTTAATTAAATATTTGGGGTATTTTAGAAGGGTGTTACAGCGTACGCCTCGTTATTCTTTGAATAAGAAAGTAGGAGGCGTACGCCTCACTACCGTGCGTATTCAACATCCACAAACAAACTTTCAAAACAATTCGAACGAAAAGGGAATAGAAGGCGCACGCCTTATTATTCCTTGAAAGAATTGAACGATTCGTGTACACCATATTGCTCAATCTTTCGTCGTTCCTCAAATCATCAACAAATCAAACCTAACTTCTCGCCCTCGAGCGATCGAAACCAATCAAATCCAAACACGTCAATTCAACTCGTCACCCCCGCGTGACCAAAACCCTTTCAAAAAGAACACTGTCAATCCTTTCTAATGCGCACAACAAACCAGTGCTAGAGCCTCCACCGAGAGTAGACAAGCCAGTGTTTAGCGGTTAGAACGCCGACCTGCACAGTCGTTCATCAAAACAAAACACAACCAATATTCGTAGTAGCCCGAACTACGAATGCTCTGATTTCCTTATTGCACCATAAGGATACGTAGGCAGGAGATTGCTGTATCTTCGCGAGCACACTAATAAAAAACCTCCCATTTCCCCCATCCTGAGGTCTTCATCCACATCTATCATCAATTCTAATTACTCGAAGCAAGCAGATAAACAGTCAATTAACTGTCAAATAGCAAAATCAGACTAAAAGGTTCCCGTTGAGTACAACGGACGTGAGGGGTGCTAATACCTTCCCCTTGCGTAATCGACTCCCGAACCCGAATATGGTTGCGACGACCATTATTCTTATTTCTAAAGGTTTTCTCGATATTTTCCTATTCCTTCATTGGAATAAATAAAGTTCGGTGGCAACTCTGTTTCGAACAACATTTTTTTTTCCGCGTCCTATCGCGAGGGATCGCATTATCATCTTTTTTTGAGGTGCGACAATTACATGCGACTCTATATGACTAATGCATAAATACAAGCTATTCAAAATCCTTTGATTCTTAGTAAAATTGGTGTCCCCACAACGACAATAAAGTGGATGAATTTTTCTGAAATGAGTCATCTTATATCAAATGTATATGACTGAGTTTTAGTTTAGTTTACAAGACATAGTTTTTCGTAAATCGTTTTCCCTCTGCTAAGTTCCCCTCCAAATAATTTAAATGGTCGGGTTGTCTTGATTAGACAGATTGCTACTAAGATGCATTTTATACAAGCTTATTTGAAACGAGGGTGTCCTCTACCACCAACATTCGTAGAATGGAGAAAACGTCTTAAGGAAGAAACATCTGAGTGAGAACTTTGTTTTTTTGGATAGGATGCATGAGTTCTAGAAATTAAATGATGTTGAAAAATAATATAATAGAAAAAAGTCTAATGCGAAAAGTTCAATAAATTTAAAAAGATGTCATCGATTTTGATGCATTTTAATCGTATGTACTTCTAATTTTGTTGATTCACTATGTTCATTTTTATTCTTATATCTTCATTTTAAGATGTCCAAACATAATCTAAGCGTATAAATAAAGCATTACTTTTGAAAACAAATTAATTGTTGAGTTTCTAGTAAGAGATGAGTCCTCTTCAATTCTGGACAAATTCTACATAAGAGTTTTTAAATGTTGTGAAACTGAAGTTATTAGACTAAGGTTTTGCTTAAATTGATGCAATGAGATGATATGAAGTGATATGAGATGAAATAGAATAAGATTACATTGTTTGAGTTAATTAAAATCAGATCCAGTATAATAAAATTTTATTATTCTATTTTATTTCATTTCATCACTTTTCATTAGCATTGTTTCCCTTAGATATGAGGAATAAAAAATTACATCACTTTCTACTAGTATTGATCACTTTCTACGAGTATTGTTCCCTTTAATATGAGCAGAATGAAAATTTTCATCACATTCCATCAGTATTGTTTCTCTTTTATATGAGCAGAATCAAAAACTTACTTTGTTTTTATCGCTAATTATTCAAATAATAAAGTAATAAAATTTCTATTTCACTCTATTCTATTTTTGCTAAATTTCAATAACTCTATTTATCTTAAGATATTAAAATATAATCTAAAATAATATAATAAAATTGTATATCTAACGAACTAGAAATTTTTGTCTTAAAAAATCTAGCATCATAATAACAAAAAATTATTAAAATTTATATATGCAGATGGGTGGCTGACCAATTAAACAAAAAAATATTAAAACATAATAATTTTTAGTTTTATGCTATCTTTACAAGTACTCTGGCGGTGAGCAAGTTGTCCATTTACATATGGATAGTATTGCTTATAAAAAAATAAGATTGGATAAAACCATATATAAAACCAATCCAAAATATCCGGATCCATGTCCAGATCCGCTTGGAGTTTCGCTTCACTTCTCTAGGGTTTCTCAAACGCATTATAGAATCTCTCCACTCTCAGATTTCCTCTATAGATTAAAGAAGCATCGGAGAACTAATTCCGTCGCCGGAAACCGAACGCCGTTGCCGGAAACAAAAAACCTGAACCGAGAAAAATGTCAAGCAAGAAGAAACACAAACGAAAACACAGCGACAGCGATGAAGACGACGATGTTTTCTACTACCGCTACTGCGCTTCGTCCTCAACCCCCAACACCACCACCGGCACCACATCCAGTAATCAACCCCAATCAAAATCGAACAACAAAGGATCATCAATAGGAGGAACAGGTGAACCCTTAGCACCATCAAAATCAACGCTATACGTTTCTAATCTAGATTACTCCCTAACAAACTCCGATCTCCATACGCTCTTCTCTACTTTCGGCCGCATCGCGCGTGTAACCGTTCTCAAAGACCGTCACACGCGCCTAAGTCACGGTGTCGCGTTTGTCTAATTCGTTTCTCGTAATGACGCCCAACGCGCCGTGGAGGAGATGAATAAGAAGATTCTCAATGGAAGGACACTAACTGCTTCTATTGCTGCTGATAATGGACGTGCTCCGGAGTTTATTCGGAAGCGCGTGTACAATACTGAGACTGCTTTGTGTTATGAGTGTGGGGGGCATGGTCATTTGTCGTATGAGTGTCCTAAGAATCAGTTGGGGCCGAGGCCGCGGCCTCAGCCTAAGAAACCGCGATGGGGATTTAGTGGGCTGAGGGATAGGGATGGGGAGGAGGAAGGTGATGAGGAGGAGGAGGAGGGTGGTCAGATTGCTGCGGAGCAGTTTGACGATAATTGGGCTTCTATTGTGGATGATGAAGCGGGTGAAAGGTTGCTGGGGAGAAACAGAAATGATGGTGAGGGTTTGGACAACAACAAGACGAAGAAGAAAGGGAAGAAAGCTGGGTATTTCAGTGATGAGAGTGATCATGATGATGATGATTGATCATGACTATGTAGCATTGACACTTCAGATTGAAGGTGTGTGTTTGGTATTCCGCATTACCGCATTATTCAACTAGTCTTGTGTGTCGTGTCTATATATGTGCCAGTGTTTCATAGATCTAAATGGCAATTTTTTGTTTTTATCATGATATGGTGTAATTGATGAAATTGTTTATATGTTGTTGGCTTGGTTGGATGTGTTTATGGTTTTGATCACAAGCACATGTTAGTTATTAGTTATTGTGGTAGTAATTAGTGATAGTGGTGGTGAATTGGTGATGAGCATTTTTGTGTATTCCATATTTTCATAGTTAATGAATGATAACAGACGAGTCTCTTATTTATCGGCTTAATTTAGCATTCGGTTTACCTGTAAAACAGAAAGGAAAAGCCTGTTCGTTATGTTTTTTATTTTGGTTCAGTTAAAACATGTAATGTAATCAAATTGTAACACCCTGGTTTACTTTATGCACATCTTGTTATCATATAAGTAAGGTTTTTAATTACAGTTGTGGTGTAGAATATTATAGTCAGATATAGCTGGATTTGATGTGGTTGTTAAGATCTTGAAAAGCATAGGTTGTAGACTTGTAGTCACAATTACTGTCGCCGTTCTTGTGGAAAGCAGTTTAAAACCATGGGTAACAGTTCTTCTGATTACCTTTACTCTTTGATGTCTACTGAGCATTTTTATGCAGATTGATGAGTATTTCTCAAGTTTCTCTTAGAATGCTTAAATTGCTTCTCCCAGAGAAAATGTGGTATCCTTTTTCATGCATAATCACTTGGCTGAGCTGGAGAATAATACCAATTTGTGCCTCACCCTCGACACTAGGCTTTAAATTATAGGTTTAATTATTCTGTAACTTTTTGAACCATGGGCTAATCTTGAATGTCATTGTAATGATATGTAGAAAAAGAAATTGGTTATTGTTATGCTATTTCCTTTCTTTCTGAATTATGGCTTTGAATCGGATTAAGTATAGTTATATTATATGGAGTTTGGGGTCAATTGTTACTGTTGTACTGTTGGTTTTAAGCATTGCTGGTTTTGGATATATCTATAACTCTGAAACCATATTCAGTTGACAGTTATATATAACCGATAGATACCATATTCATGATTGTCTATATACTTTTGTATGCTCATATTTTTTACTAATTGAATCATTGTCTTATGGCACAAGTTAATGAAAATAGTAGAGTTCACATCCTCTATGAATAGGATTAACATGAAGCTTGATTACATAGTACGATAATTGTACTCAGATATAAAGACATTGGGAGTTTTGTGAAATTCAGGATATCGGTTTCTTGAATTTTGTTGAAGTTTGAGCAGATTCAAATAGGATTAATATGGGTGTTCTTGAAGAGGAAGTAGGTAAAAGTTTGGAATTTTTTTTCAAAATAATAATTATTTTTATTTTTTTTCAAAATAACTAATTATTTAAAAAAATTATCAAAATAACCAGGTTTGGTAGAGGATGCGTCAGATGAACTGGGGCACCCCCAATGCATAAAGAGGAGGCGTCAATAGTATTGGCGCATGCATTGCGCTCCTCACGAGGAGGCGCCACTAGCATTGGCGCATGCATTGCGCTCCTCATGAGGAGGCGCCAATACTATTGGTGCCTGCATTGGGCCTCATGAGGAGGCGTCAATGCTAGTGGCGCCTAGGTGCATTTGGTTGTGTGGGCGCTAATTCATCTGGCTTCATGTGATGGTCATGTGGGCGTCAATCCCTCAAGCGCCCACATGTTTTGTCCGTCTCTATAAATACCACGCATTGGATGCAATATTTTTCACTCAAACTCATCTCCTAATACAATTCAACCACCATCAATTTCAATTTTCCCTGTTTCAACAATGTCTGCATACATTCAAAAACAAAGTGCTGATGTAATATTTTCTGCCGTTGCGGCTCCGGTACAGATTCGACTTTTGAACACAAAATTATGTTTGAACGTCTTAATCGGACGTTGTACAGTTGGTTAGAGGGAGAAATTGGAGAGGGTGAACGAATTAGAAGAATACAATGGCTTGTGTCCACGTTCAACCAACACGGAGAATTACACGAATTGGTGGATATTAAGAAAGACCAAGACGCTCGTAGGATGATGCATTACATGTTCAAAATTGTTTTGCTGGTTGTAATTGCATAGTTCTTGTATTTGTTATAATTATATGTGTTACTGTTTATGCAATGGTACTTTCGTGACAGACGTCTAATATGAAATAAATTTAATTTTTCATATATTGCAATAGAGGTACATGTAAATTTATCTGGTTGTGCTCATTCTAACACTAGGACAGTTATTACGATTGTGACCTAGTTGACGGCATGAACTACATAGTCTAACCATTTTGTTCGCCGTATCCATTTCGGTTCGAATTCGGATGCTGTTTGGGCGACCCTTTTTCTTCCTTCGCATAACTTCGTTGTGCCAGACGATGTCCCCTTGATATTCTGGCCAATAATCCTCTTTTGCCACTACGAAAAAAACTAATTTTATAAACATTTGAAAGACTGACGATTTTGTAAACTTCAGGTAACAAGTATGATGGATCCCTTCGAACCTTTGAGCATGCCGCAAGGACATGGGAGCGGGAGTACGAAAGGCTTGGAACTTTCTGCAGTCGCACTAACCTCTATCTAGTTCGACTCTGTACTGTCCCATCGGCATGCCCTCATTGTGATCCATGGACTCGACAACACTAAACCAACCTTTACTTCAGTCAAAGACCGTAACCACATGTGTGTTTGCTTTGGCAGCTTCATGTCTGATGAATTTCATCGAAGCATCACTGAACAACTGTCTAGATTGCAACACTGAACTCCATTTTAAGCGTCTGGTTTCAAACAACGCCCTTAGCCTGAAATATGTAGCATGCACCAAAGAGATTATTGGTAGGTTACGGATGCCTTTGAAGACAGAGTTCATTGATTCCACAAGATTTGTTGTCATGTGGCCCCAACGTCGACCGTTGTCGTATGCCCTAGTCCACTTCTCCAAAGGAATACCATGGATCCACCGTACCGCATCTTTGTTATTTATCTTTGATTGAGTTTACCTACAACAATAGTTTTCATTCGAGCATTGGTATGGCACCGTTTGAAGCTTTGTATGGTAGGAGATGTCGGACACCTTTGTGTTGGTATGAGTCCGGTGAGAGTGCTGTGGTTGGACCGGAGATTGTTCAACAGACTACGGAAAAGATTAAGATGATTCAGGAGAAGATGAGAGTTGCTCAGAGTCGTCAGAAGAGTTATCATGACAAGAGGAAGAAGTCACTTGAGTTCCAAGAGGGAGATCATGTGTTTCTTCGTGTCACTCCGATAACTGGTGTTGGTCGAGCTTTGAAGTCAAAGAAGTTGACACCTCGATTTATTGGTCCTTATCAGATTTTGGAGAGGATAGGGGAAGTAGCCTATCGTATCGCTTTACCGCCGTCGCTTGCGAATTTGCATGAGGTTTTTCATGTGTCTGTATACGTGAGTTTTCGACGCCATGAGATTTGGTGTAAGAAATGATTTCTTCGACAAATGATAGCATGAGGCAAACCAACCTTGGCCATTCGACAGTCCTACTACTTACTTTCTCTTCGTCTATTTTAGGCCGTATAGGGAAGGAAGCCTCAAAAGTGGCATTAAGCCATAATTGTAAAACCCAGAAGGGTCCTGATAAGTTAATTTTACCCAGGGTTTTGGCGTTTTTTAGAAAATGGACGCTTTCACTCAGCGATTCGTAGAGGTTAGCCAAGATCATTTCACTCAAACATAGTTTCGTGCCTGCATGGAGCTGGTTGGCTATGGTGATAAATCTTTTGGCAACCTGAAGAGAGCGGGAGCAGAACACATATTTAGATAACCATAAGGTCAGGAAAGCTATGTGTTCGACGTCTGAAACTTCGTCGTTGTTTTTGTCATGATAGTGGGATGTAAATAAGGAATAAGGAGCAAGACTGGTTTCGAAAGCAATGGTGTCCCCATTAAGAACAGTAGGGTCGAAATCTACGCCATTAGGATGAAGGCCGACAATGGCCGCTGCGTCGAAGAGGGTCGGAGTAACCATCCCACAGGGAAGGTGAAAGGTGTTATAGGTGCTATCCCAAAAGTAAAGAGAGGCCAAAAGCATATTCGGGCAGATGTTGGGGCCTACTCTTGACAATTGAATGAGGTCGAAAATGCCTGCCTCTTTCCAAAAGGCCCCTTTTACCTTTTCGACTTTATCTAACCAAGATACATAGTCAGAAGGGTCTTTCGACCAAGGACAGGTTCTGAAAGTTCTGTTGTAATTTAAGTAACCTAAGTCCAAATTCCCAGTGTCAGATGAATCGTCTTGTTCTGCAACGGTTTCCCTAGGTTTGGGTTTTCTTCCAGCGCCTATGGGTTTTGTGTGAAAGTAAGATGGGAAAAAGTCTTTTAGGCGCTCAGGTTTAATTTCTGGGTTTGAAAGAGGACCTAGCATAGCATGACAATGTCCGGAAATGAGAATAGGGATTAGTACCTGAGATTTATATATACATTCTTTTTCCTTCTCATTTGGAGGTTCTGGAACGTACTGCTGATTCCCAATAGTAGTTGCCCCTTTCAAATCATGCGCAGGGGGAAAAGTTGGATCTTGTTTCCTCTTAGAATGTTTGCTGCTAGAAGGTTTTTGAGGCGCCATTGCTGGAAAAAACTGAAGAAGATTTCTCAGAAAATATGAAAAGCTTGAGAAATGGGTATGAAAAAGAAGAAATCTGAAACGTAAAAGGGTTTAAAGAAAAGGTTTATGGGTATTTATAGGAAGAAGATGTGGAAACGTTTTAGGTGGTAATGGTGTTAGTGGGACACGTGGCCGTTTCTGATGGAATGACAAAGAGGTAGAAGTTGAAAAGATGATGTGAGGAAATGATGGAAGTAGACTGTGAACGTGGGCTAGACGTGACATTGTGGAGAAAGTGTAATGATGAATCTGCATTGGAAATTGGGATTATCAGAATTGCATTTAATAAAGTTTAAATGACATGGCATCAAAGCACTGATTGACAACAAATGACTGTTTCTCCAGAACGACAGTCGAAACGTCTTTGCTGGGGGGCAATTTGTATACGTGAGTTTTCGACGCCATGAGATTTGGTGTAAGAAATGATTTCTTCGACAAATGATAGCATGAGGCAAACGTCTAGTTAATAAGTTTAGTTCGACACTTCGACAAAATGGAGGTCTCAACATTTCGACAAGATTGGCAGCTAGAAAAGTACTTGTTGACAGACATGGAAAACATTGCAGCATATTGATAATTCGACAAAAGCCTGGAAGAAGACGTCATTTCGACTTAAGGTGTGAATTTGAATTGAAAAGGTTGCAACGTTTGGCGGAAGACGCGTGGAAACATCTGGCGAAAGGAAGCAAGCCATGTGTCATAGTTTAAGGATTTAGCCGTTAGTAGCAGTTATGTTATTTGTATATAAATAGGGTAGTTGTTATCGGAAAAAGTGTGCAGAATTACTTATACAAAATTCCTGAAAACACTCGAAGTACCCGTGTGAGAGAAAAGAGTCATAGTTGGAAAATGTATGTGTAAACAAACACCAATTCCTTCAAAGTTTATTTTATAAAGTTCAAAGTTCTTTACAAATCTCTTTTACGTTTTCCAGTCATTTATCTTTCTGCATACTCTACTTTTCGACACTTTACATTTCGTCAGTTATTTTCCGCCATTTACTTTATCTTGTTAAATTTACATCCCCTTAACATTGTAATCAACATATTTCGACGTAAAACACTTAGAGAACAGAAATGGAATATACAAAAGTGATTTTAGACATCTTCAAGACTATCTAAATCTGCACATGTCCTAGGATTTGTGTGGTTGATCCTGCAAGTAACCCAATTCTACAAGTTTTGGTAAACCAGAGGTTGTTCGCCAAATTTCACAGCGAACAAATTGGCACGCCCAGTGGGACAGTGCAAAAAATTTAGAAAGTTAGATAATCGCTAGACAAAATCTGTTCTTCATTTGTATGAGACTAAGAAGCGGTAAATTAGCCGTATCCGAAGTAGAAATACCTAAAAGAACAAGAGTAAGGAAAATGGCGAACCAGCCATATAATCCTAACGAATCCATCCCAGTATCTAACCCTGCCCTTTCGACAGAAGGCAATATAGGATCGGTCCCTATGTCAGAGGCTGTACCTGCGTCAGCGGGGTCGATACCAGCGGTTTCGATGTCACAAAACGCTCCTAGTTCGTCCTTCAGGGCACAACAAATGCCCATTGGGACACCCCCCCCCCCTGTGGGAAACACTTCTAGGCCTTTTGTAACGAATTTCACCATGCCTCCGCCTGGTAGGGAACAACCCTTCGGAATGCCAACTTCGGTGATGGCAAATTTACACAACTCCCCGTTAATATATTCGGACTCGATGGTCAACGTGTCTTCACCCTTACAAGGGTCAGGATATGGTGGAAACGTGAGTAGACTGAATCAACAACCACTTTACGTGCCGCCGATAACAAATAATTCGGCGCAAGTAATTAGACAGCAGATGGACGAGAGTAATCACGATATGGTCCAAATGTTGACGCAACAAACGGGAGCGGTGTTTAATCCACTAATACAAAACACCACTCAAACGAACCAAGTATTGGCAGCGCAAATGACGCGCATTGCTGATTTCTTTGGAGTTCCTCAAACGCGACACAGAGAACAAGTGATTCATGACCCAGCGGTAGCGGTCCAGGAAGAGCCTACGATAAACCAGATACCGTTAGACAATCCTCAAACGAACGTCAGAAACCAGGAGGATGTAGTCGAACAGCCTCGTGTCGAAATCCCCATTCCACAAGAGCCTAGAAGGATAGTAATCCAGAGAGGCCAGGACGCGGATGCTGTATTGCAACAACGGATACGGTATAATAATCCGCCTGTCGAAAACAACTTGGCAGCCATGGTCGAAACGATAATGGCACAAAATGGGATGAACATGGGTTTACAAAGGCCTAGTTACGCATCCCCACTATCAGAATACATTCTGCAAGAGGAACTGCCACCAAGGTGGAAAGTCCCTAAGTTCACAAAGTTCTCAGGGGACACTAGTGAGTCCACTATAGAACATGTGGCACGTTATCTGATCGATGCAGGGGAGATAGCCCGCAACGAAAATTTAAAAATAAAATATTTCCCTAGTTCCTTAACAAAAAACGCGTTTACTTGGTTTACATATTTGCCTGCAAACTCAGTATACACGTGGACCCAATTAGAAAGGCTGTTCCATGAACAATTCTACATGGGACAAACGAAAATAAGTCTGAAAGAATTAGCCAGTGTCAAAAGAAAACACTCCGAACCAATAGATGATTATCTAAATAGGTTCAGATTGTTAAAGGCTAGAAGTTTCACCCCAGTGCCAGAACATGAGTTGGTCGAAATGGCCGCAGGGGGACTAGACTATTCTATAAGGAAGAAACTAGATACCCAGTATCTGAAGGATATGGCACAATTAGCGGATAGAGTGAGACAGGTCGAAAGATTAAGGGACGAAAAATTCAGGGCGAATAAGAGTAAAAAAGAGAGGGTAACTTACGTAGGGGTTCGCCAAGATGATGAGTTCGACGAAAACGGACCAAGTAGCTTCGACGAACAAGAAATCGACCTAGCGGAACTAAAACAAGGCCCACCTTATTCGTGTAAAGTACTAACACCGTCGAGCGAGAACCCAGTCGAAGCCAACGATAAGTTCCCCAAAAGGACTTATACGTTCGACATTGCTAAATGTGACGAAATCTTCGATCTGTTGGTAAAAGATGGTCAATTAATAAAACCACCAGGCGCTAAAGAACCGCCTGTGGAACAACAGAAAAAGAGGGGTTTTTGTAAATACCATAATTTTCTGGGCCATAAGACGTCTCGTTGTTTCCTTTTCAGGGATCTCGTGCAAAATGCTATCCGTGACGGAAGGCTCAAGTTTGGTGACAAACCAAAACAACAAATGAAGATCGACTCGAATCCTATGCAAGCAGTCGAAGCCCACTACGCTGAACCATCCGTCATAAACATGGTGGAGGCCGAAGTTGCTCCTGATGACAATTTGGAAATGGTAGAAGCCCCTGGAAGCTCTGACGCAAATGTCAACATGGTCGAGATTACTGATGATCTCGCAAGCCAGAAAAGAATAGAAACTACTGAAGGTTTCGACAAGAAGGACGGTGACAATGCTGTCGAGAAGGTGGAGTTTCGACAAGAGGAGAATTGGGACCGCTTGGGACTGCCAAGTGGGAAATATGATTATCTTGTGAAGTACAACGCGCCGGCAGGCTCTCAGATCAACATCGACACAATACAACCAAGCGGTTGGGGAGATGCTTCTTCAGAAAACAATGAGGAAACAACCGACGAAACGGAGTATGCCCCTAATACGAAGGAGAGGGTTACTGAAGACCCAGCGATTGAAAACAAGGCTGCTGAAGGCTTTGATTCTAACAAAATGAAGAATGGTGATGTCGCCAACTGCGTCAACACTATGGGGCCTTTCAGTAAAGAAATCACAAAAATCAAAGCAGAAGCCGCTAACGGTCCTTCGAAGCCCATGATCAATGGGATTCTGCGTAGGACAAAGGAAGACCCCAGAAGAAATTGGAACAAATGCTGTTGCAAACATGGTCCCAGGACCATATCTTGGTGTTGCTGCCCAGAGAAAGAGTTCGACCAGACACAAAAAGGCGTCGAAGGCGAAGAAGAGAGGCTCATCAGGAAGATGAACGAATTGAGCATCGCCGACGAACGAAATGTTGGGGTAAATATGGTAGAAATATCTCAGAAGGACCAGGTCGAAGAGGGCGAAGATCGCCGTCAGAAAGAATACCAAAGGCTGGCGTACCCTAGAGAGGAGGAAAACTTAATGGAATTCATCAAGAGGTGCCAAAGAATGAAAACCAAAGTGATGTTGTGCCCACGCTGCAGTGCAGTCTTCGACAGGAAGGCAGCAACCAACCTAGAAGCGGTGGATAAGACCAAAAGGAAAGAGAGTTGGGGAACAGTGAGATACGACCCAAGGAGAAGTAATCACCATCAGTGGAGGCACGGAGAGAGACGCCAGAACACCTATAAACCATCTGACAAAGCCACAGACGACAAATGGGTTCAACCCATTAGGGACGCCCAGGGGCAGAAGAAATGGGGAAAGTTCGAGGTTCAGAGAGGTGCGTCGATGGAAGGCAAGAAGGAAATGGAAAAACATAAGCCAAGACCGTACCCATCAGAGAATTACAAAGGCAAGAACCCCATGTCTAGATCCCAATGGAGGAGGTTCCAAAGGCAAAAGAGGGCAGAGATAGAGATGGCAAAGAAGAACGTAAACGGAAAGGACGAGGCCGAATCTAGCAACAATCGACAGATAAAGAGCAGAAAAGAGACTCCCCTCCAGATAAATCCTAGCAGAGTTGTCGAATCGGTGGCGTCGAAAGAGAAGATGCAGGAAGATGATGAAGTAACCGACAGTTTTAACTCTGACTCAGAAGCATCTTTCAACGTGATTTGCAACGTGGTCTCTGTTCTCCCTAGAGACTATGATAGAGTCATGGAAATTGAGGATGAAGGAGACGAAATGGAGGAAGAAACAATGGCACACAAGCCCGTCTGCTACTATGTGATGAACAACGGATGCGTCGAAGAGCAGAACGCTTTCTTCGAAAGACCAGACGACTCCATGAAAGCGCATTTGAAACCTCTGTTTATAAAAGGAAAGGTGGAAAATGTCGGCGTGAATAAGATACTGGTGGACGGGGGAGCGGCAGTGAATTTGATGCCCCACTACATGCTGAAGAAGATTGGAAAAGACGATTCGGACGCGAAGCCTCACAATATGGTGCTGTCGAATTACGAAGGGAAGATAGGAACAACTATGGGAGTCATCCAAGTGAACTTAACTATAGGAACCATAACAAGGCCTACAATGTTCATTGTCATCGCTTTGAAAGCCAACTACAACCTGTTGCTTGGTAGGGAGTGGATTCACGGCGTGGGAGTTGTACCCTCTTCAATGCACCAGCGGATAGCCATATGGAGGCCAGATGGAATCGTCGAAAACATCGAGGCTGACCAAAGCTACTTCATGACCGAGGTGAACACTGTCAACAGCCAAAGCTTCGACAAAAACCTGGCTCATATACCTCCCTGCAGCCCGGCAGAATTCGACTTGAAGACGACAGACAACGCCTATTGTTCCATGTACCTGCATCCAACGCATGGTTTCCAGTGGGATAAAGAAGTGATTGGCGAAACTTACATATGGGGAACCACTCATATAGCGCCGACGGGATGGGGTAGTGAATTTGACGATGACGAGTGAACAATCAGCGATCGAAAAGATTACGGCTTACATAGCCGAAAACAAACTAAAAGAGGCCCTTGAGGCTGAAGTAAAAAATATGGCTGACAAAGCCAACCAAGAGAACTCCAACAAACAATGTCCCCAAGAGGACGTTGCGGAAGATCATGTCACCAACCAAATGGGCGGATGGCAACACCAGAAGCTTGACGCCATTTACGACGACGAACCTCTGGGGTTCGAAAAAGATCCAGTGTCAACAAACGAGAAGATGGTGGCGCAGGATCCTTTAGAAGAAATAAACATAGGAGTGGGGGCAGAACAGAGACCAACGTACATAAGCGCAAAAATGGACCCCCAGTTCAAGGTCGAAATAGTCCAGTTGCTGAAAGAATTCAAAGATTGCTTCGCATGGGATTATGACGAAATGCCTGGTCTTGACAGAAGTCTGGTCGAAATGAAGTTGCCAATAATGGAAGGGAAGAAGCCAGTAAAGCAGACTCCGAGACGCTTCGCACCAGAAATCCTGTCGAAGATAAAAGAAGAGGTCGAAAGACTTCTAAGATGCAAGTTCATCCGCACAACCAGGTATGTCGAATGGATTGCAAATATTGTTCCAGTAATTAAGAAAAATGGCAAACTAAGGGTATGTATTGATTTTCGAGACTTAAACTCGGCTACCCCAAAGGATGAATATCCTATGCCAGTGGCAGAAATGCTCATAGATTCCGCAGCCGGCCATGAGTACCTAAGTATGCTAGACGGATACTCTGGCTATAACCAAATTTTTATCGCTGAAGAAGATGTTCCTAAAACGGCTTTCCGTTGTCCTGGAGCCATAGGAACGTACGAATGGGTAGTAATGCCTTTTGGTTTAAAGAACGCTGGAGCGACTTACCAACGTGCCATGAATTCCATCTTTCATGATTTCATCGAAACTTTCATGCAAGTGTATATTGACGACATTGTGATTAAGTCTGTTTCAGGAAAAAATCATATAGATCATCTTCGACAATCCTTTGAAAGGATGAGGAAGTTTGGTTTGAAAATGAACCCACTTAAATGTGCTTTTGGTGTGCAGGCGGGTGATTTCTTAGGCTTTGTGGTCCACAAAAAGGGGATCGAAATAAACGAGAATAAAGCCAAGGCCATAATGGAAGCGAAAGCGCCATCAACCAAAAAGGGGTTGCAGTCTCTGCTAGGGAAAATCAACTTTCTTAGAAGATTCATCTCCAACCTCAGTGGGAAGACACAAGCTTTCTCTCCTCTACTTCGACTAAAGAAAGAAGACTTCGCATGGGGGCAAGAACAGCAAGCGGCTTTCGACAAGATCAAGGAGTACCTGGCTAATCCCCCAATCCTGATGTCTCCTTGCAGAAAAAGAAATATGAGATTGTACATTTCGGCATCAGACAAAACATTAGGAAGTATGTTGTGTCAGGAAGATGAGAATGGCGTCGAAAGGGCCATTTATTATCTCAGTAGAGTCCTGAACGATGCCGAAACTAGATATAGCATTATAGAAAAGCTATGCCTGTGTGTATATTTCTCTTGTATTAAACTAAAGCACTATATAAAACCTGTCGATGTACATATTTCTTCCCATTTCGACGTAATAAAGTATATGTTATCTAAATCTATTTTACATAGTCGAATTGGAAAGTGGGCTTTAGCTTTAACAGAATACTCCTTGAAATATCTGCCGTTAAAAGCAGTAAAAGGACAAGTGGTCGCTGATTTCATAGCGGACCACTCTATAAATGAAGACGTAGAATACGTCGAACTGGAACCTTGGAAACTGTAATTCGACGGTTCCAGTCATAAAAACGGAACTGGCGTTGGAATGTTGATTATTTCTCCTGAAAAAATTCCAACAAAATTCAAGTACAAAGTTGAAAGTCTGTGTTCAAATAACGAAGCAGAATACGAAGCTTTGATCGCTGGACTTGAAATCTTGTTGAAATTGGGGGCAACAAGAGTCGAAATAATGGGCGACTCCGAACTGGTGATAAAGCAGTTGACGAAAGAGTATAAGTGCGTGAAAGAAAATTTGATCATGTACTTTGTAATGGCCAATAGACTTCTCAAGGCGTTCGACAACGTCGTCTTCAGGCACATTCCTAGGTTGGAAAATCAAGAAGCGAATGATCTTGCTCAACTAGCGTCCGGATACAAGGTGTCGAAGGAAAAGTTAGAAGAAGCCATCGAAGTCAGAAGAAGAGTCGTATTCACCAGGTTGTCCCCATCAGATCTAGAGTCAATAAGATTAGGATACGGTGACGAAGAAAACTTCGAGATATTCAACATAGATGATTCAGGAATAACAGACTGGAGAAAGCCTGTCAAAGATTATCTACAAGACCCAAATCAGAAAGCAGAAAGAAAGGTAAAATACAGAGCTTTGAGTTACGTACTTTTGGGAAATGAATTGTTCAAAAAGACTGCAGAAGGAGTTTTGTTGAAATGCTTGAGTGAGGACGAAGCCTACATAGCCTTGTCGAATGTACACAGTGGAACGTGTGGCGCGCACCAAGCAGGTCACAAAATGAAGTGGCTTTTATTTCGACAAGGAATGTATTGGCCAACAATGCTGAAAGATTGTGTCGAATTCGCAAAAGGTTGTCAGGAATGTCAAGTACATGCAGGCATACCTCATGTCCCTGCAAGTGAGTTGCACTCAATTATAAAACCTTGGCCATTCAGAGGATGGGCGTTGGACTTGATCGGGGAGATTCGACCAGCTTCCTCAAAAGGGCAAAGGTACATTTTGGTTGGGATAGACTATTTCACAAAATGGACCGAAGCCATACCATTGGCGAATGTGGATCAAGAAGCAGTCATAGACTTTATCCAAAAATACATAATCTACAGATTTGGGATACCTGAAACAATAACAACAGATCAAGGATCTGTGTTCACCGGTAAAAACATGCAGAAGTTTGCACAAGAAACAGGTTTTAAGCTCCTTACTTCGACACCTTACTACGCTCAAGCAAATGGGCAGGTTGAAGCAGCCAACAAGGTAGTGATAAACTTAATTAAGAAGCATGTGGGGAAAAAACCTAGAAATTGGCATAAGACTTTGGATCAAGCCTTGTGGGCTTGTCGAACGTCTCCCAAAGAGGCAACGAATTCGACTCCATTCAAGTTGACTTACGGACATGATGCAGTTTTGCCAGTCGAAATATATCTGCAGTCAGTTAGAGTGCAAAGGCATCATGAAATCCCATCAGATACATATTGGAGTATGATGATGGACGAACTAGTTGATTTAGACGAAGAAAGGCTGCACGCGCTAGACCTAATAAGAAGACAAAAGAGGAGAGTCGAAAGATTTTACAACAAGAAAGTAAGATTCAAGACCTTCCTAATAGGTGATCTTGTGTGGAAAGTAATCCTTCCTATGGATCGAAAGGATAAATTAATGGGAAAGTGGTCTCCTAAATGGGAGGGACCTTTCCAGGTTTTGAGAACATTTTCAAACGGCACGTATGAAATAGAAGAAATAGAGAAGGATAAGAGAATCCTAAGAATAAATGGCAAGTATTTGAAAAAATATAAGCCTATATTGCAGGAAGTAAAAGTAGTAACAGAATAAGTGCAAAACATAATTGTGATAAGATGGGCCAAATAAAAATGGCATTCAAAAGTTATTACAAAGAAAGCCTCAAAGGGCTGAGAGTTGCTAAATAAATTCGACTAAAAATTAAAATTGGCGAAAGTATTCTTCAAAGTGGCGAACTTCTGCCTTTGGAGTTGGAGTCGATGATCACAAAGACTTTTGTGAGTAGAGAGAGTCTCAATCTCCTGACTAAGTTGATGGGCTTTCTCTGCATGTCGAATACCCACCCTCAATTCTTCGTCAATCTCGCTCTGCTTGGGTTGCTGAATGGATGCCTTACGTTTCTCCTCTTGAGAGATCTTTTCTTGAAGTGCTGCTATCTGTGTTTTCCATTTTTGAATATTGTCATTGCAAGCAACAACTTCTTCGACATACGTTTTAGAGAGCTTTTGCAATTTTGAAACTTTGTCAGTCGAAGTCGAAACGGCATCCCATTCAGCAGTTTGAGTTTCAGACTTGGAGGAGATTTGAGCGGTAAGATCCCTTTGACGATGGAGATCTGCAGTGGCCAGGTCAATGAGAGTCATCAACTCCATCACAAAACTTCCAATCTCAGCAGAAGCTTCCAAAACATTCACTTGCTTCAAGATTTTCTTAAGACCAATTTGAGCAAGGGAGTTCTCTTCCAAGACTTTAAACAAATCGACATCAAGGATTTTCGTTTTGATCTTGGTCAGGAGGCTGCCAAGTGATGGTGCTTCAGAAGTTTCCCCTGAAGTGGTCGAACTACTCTGAGAAGAATCCTGGAAATTGAAACGGGTGCTGAGCATGGCTTTCAGATACTCCAAAGGTCTTTGCACTTTGAGATTTTCAAGCTCCTCGCGAGAGAAACTGGTCGAACCAGTTGATTTGCTACTCCCTTGGACCTGGTCAGGAGCAATTGGAGTGTTTCGCGTCGAAGCATGCTCAACCTCTGTTCGTTTCGACTGGTTGTCCCTGTCTCTGGCAGCTCCATCTTCAGGGTCATCTTCGACCACAACCTTCATTTCGATATCATCACCCTAAGGTGCAACGTGCAATCCTGGACGAGGAGGAGATTCATCTTCAGAGGCGTCACCCACTGTAGTGTCGAATTCTTCTACGGTTTGCATATCATGGTCACTTGTGGGGACATCTTCCTCTAGGGTTTTTTCCTCCAGATTTTTCTCAGGCGTTTTTTCGACATCCACCTGTTCCTGAAAATAACTCTAAGAGTTAGAGAAAGGTGTAGGGAAGGGGAATATATACTGTCAAGATAGGAAACTAACCTCAGGAATCTCAGTTTGAAAATTGGATCTCCCACTTGCCGGGTCTTTCGACTTAAGCTTGGCAGGAGAAGTACTGGCAGAATCCTTCCTGATTGGGTTAACAATGGACCTTTGGGAAGAGACCTTCGCGAGTTTCTTTTTCTTCTGAGGGGGAGGCATTAACTCTGGAGATTCATCACCAGACTCTTCACTAGGGACTTTATCCTCTTTTCTCTCCTCTTCACTCTTCTTCTTTTGGACTATGGCGGGTTTTCGACTTACCTGATCATGCAAATCAAAGTCAGTTAGTGTTAGAAAGGAGAAAATAAATGAGGAGAATAAAGGTCCATACCTTTGTCGAAGGCTTCTTAGCAGTACTGGGCGACGCTTCGACAACAGCTTTCTTAGCAGGGATCTTCACGGCTAAGGAAAAAAGACAATTCAGAAATAAATATAAGAGATACATGATAAGACAGTTAGAATAACAGAAGGAAAAATCATTTCTCTGTGAACACCTTCAAGAATGGGTTCTTCCACGCGAACGTGTTCTATTCCAATATGAAGGTGTCCTGGATATTCACCCAGATGATACTTAGTCGGAACCACACGGTCAGCGGGTTGTTGATACTTTTGACGAAGAATTTTCATAAAATCCCCACAAAGGAACCAGTATGGAAGTGGAAAACCAAACGCCACCCCAAAGTCAGCAGTTGGCAAAGGAGGAAACTTTGGTGGATGACAACTGAAAGCCAGGTCATAGCGCGCCTCTGGTGAAAGATTGGAAGGCAATGACAGTTTTTCAAACTTCTCCGTCAATTTACGTTTTAATTCGGCTGCTGCTTCGCGTATGGTTCGACTAAGATCATCAGGTCTATATGCAGTTTCGAAATATTTTTGAAATTTCTGTATTTCCTTAATGTGTCGTTGAATACCTTTTTTTTGGTCCGATCCTGCACAAAAGCGAAAGCGTTTGTCAATTGGGTAGTAAAGTCAGCCACGTTAAAAAACTTGTTGGAGTAGTAGTCTTTCCACCACTCAGCGAACTCAGGAGTACATAGATATGAGGGTCGGAAAATAACAGGTCGAATTTCAAGAGAATCATCAGTCAGTTTGTTCGACAACTCTCTGCCTTCTTCTTCAGTATGGAGTAAATTATAAAAGACAATAGACCCTTTCTTGGGGAAGATAGGTCGAGGTTTGATCTGGATTAGACCAAATTGTCTGGAGACAAGGTTGGGTTGATAAACTATCAAGGCAACTTGATTTTTGGTGGTGTTACGATAAGAAAAGAGGAGCCTAGGGGTTAGGAATGATTCCCAAACATTCAGGAACGTATTTTCGTCTTTCTGCAGTTCCAAAGGCAATTGTTGGGTGAACCACTTAGGTCCAATTTTCCTATCAGCAAAGGGCGCCATAGTAGAGGTAAATTGATAGCTCTTGGCGAACATCATGACATAACTCTGGAAAGATTGTCGAAGGCTGATCCCTTCATCAGTTGGTGTTAGTTGCACCAACCTTGGCCATTCGACAGTCCTACTACTTACTTTCTCTTCGTCTATTTTAGGCCGTATAGGGAAGGAAGCCTCAAAAGTGGCATTAAGCCATAATTGTAAAAGCCAGAAGGGTCCTGATAAGTTAATTTTACCCAGGGTTTTGGCGTTTTTTAGAAAATGGACGCTTTCACTCAGCGATTCGTAGAGGTTAGCCAAGATCATTTCACTCAAACATAGTTTCGTGCCTGCATGGAGCTGGTTGGCTATGGTGATAAATCTTTTGGCAACCTGAAGAGAGCGGGAGCAGAACACATATTTGGATAACCATAAGGTCAGGAAAGCTATGTGTTCGACGTCTGAAACTTCGTCGTTGTTTTTGTCATGATAGTGGGATGTAAATAAGGAATAAGGAGCAAGACTGGTTTCGAAAGCAATGGTGTCCCCATTAAGAACAGTAGGGTCGAAATCTACGCCATTAGGATGAAGGCCGACAATGGTCGCTGCGTCGAAGAGGGTCGGAGTAACCATCCCACAGGGAAGGTGAAAGGTGTTATAGGTGCTATCCCAAAAGTAAAGAGAGGCCAAAAGCATATTCGGGCAGATGTTGGGGCCTACTCTTGACAATTGAATGAGGTCGAAAATGCCTGCCTCTTTCCAAAAGGCCCCTTTTACCTTTTCGACTTTATCTAACCAAGATACATAGTCAGAAGGGTCTTTCGACCATGGACAGGTTCTGAAAGTTCTGTTGTAATTTAAGTAACCTAAGTCCAAATTCCCAGTGTCAGATGAATCGTCTTGTTCTGCAACGGTTTCCCTAGGTTTGGGTTTTCTTCCAGCGCCTATGGGTTTTGTGTGAAAGTAAGATGGGAAAAAGTCTTTTAGGCGCTCAGGTTTAATTTCTGGGTTTGAAAGAGGACCTAGCATAGCATGACAATGTCCGGAAATGAGAATAGGGATTAGTACCTGAGATTTATATATACATTCTTTTTCCTTCTCATTTGGAGGTTCTGGAACGTACTGCTGATTCCCAATAGTAGTTGCCCCTTTCAAATCATGCGCAGGGGGAAAAGTTGGATCTTGTTTCCTCTTAGAATGTTTGCTGCTAGAAGGTTTTTGAGGCGCCATTGCTGGAAAAAACTGAAGAAGATTTCTCAGAAAATATGAAAAGCTTGAGAAATGGGTATGAAAAAGAAGAAATCTGAAACGTAAAAGGGTTTAAAGAAAAGGTTTATGGGTATTTATAGGAAGAATATGTGGAAACGTTTTAGGTGGTAATGGTGTTAGTGGGACACGTGGCCGTTTCTGATGGAATGACAAAGAGGTAGAAGTTGAAAAGATGATGTGAGGAAATGATGGAAGTAGACTGTGAACGTGGGCTAGACGTGACATTGTGGAGAAAGTGTAATGATGAATCTGTATTGGAAATTGGGATTATCAGAATTGCATTTAATAAAGTTTAAATGACATGGCATCAAAGCACTGATTGACAACAAATGACTGTTTCTCCAGAACGACAGTCGAAACGTCTTTGCTGGGGGGCAATTTGTATACGTGATTTTTCGACGCCATGAGATTTGGTGTAAGAAATGATTTCTTCGACAAATGATAGCATGAGGCAAACATCTAGTTAATAAGTTTAGTTCGACACTTCGACAAAATGGAGGTCTCAACATTTCGACAAGATTGGCAGCTAGAAAAGTACTTGTTGACAGACATGGAAAACATTGCAGCATATTGATAATTCGACAAAAGCCTGGAAGAAGACGTCATTTCGACTTAAGGTGTGAATTTGAATTGAAAAGGTTGCAACGTTTGGCGGAAGACGCGTGGAAACATCTGGCGAAAGGAAGCAAGCCATGTGTCATAGTTTAAGGATTTAGCCGTTAGTAGCAGTTATGTTATTTGTATATAAATAGGGTAGTTGTTATCGGAAAAAGTGTGCAGAATTACTTATACAAAATTCCTGAAAACACTCGAAGTACCCGTGTGACAGAAAAGAGTCATAGTTGGAAAATGTATGTGTAAACAAACACCAATTCCTTCAAAGTTTATTTTATAAAGTTCAAAGTTCTTTACAAATCTCTTTTACGTTTTCCAGTCATTTATCTTTCTGCATACTCTACTTTTCGACACTTTACATTTCGTCAGTTATTTTCCGCCATTTACTTTATCTTGTTAAATTTACATCCCCTTAACATTGTAATCAACATATTTCGACGTAAAACACTTAGAGAACAGAAATGGAATATACAAAAGTGATTTTAGACATCTTCAAGACTATCTAAATCTGCACATGTCCTAGGATTTGTGTGGTTGATCCTGCAAGTAACCCAATTCTACAAGTTTTGGTAAACCAGAGGTTGTTCGCCAAATTTCACAGCGAACAGTGTCTCAGTTGAGGAGGTACATTCATGATCCGTCGCATGTAGTCCAAGTAGATGATGTACAGGTGAGAGATAACCTGACTGTTGAAACATCACCTATGAGGATCGAGGATCGAAAGTTGAAGCAGTTGCGGGGTAAAGAGATTATTTTGGTAAAGGTAGCTTGGGGTGGACCAGCAGGTGGCAATGTAACTTGGGAACTTGAGAGTCAGATGAAGGAGTCTTATCCGGAGTTGTTCGCTTGAGGTATGTTTTCGAGGACGAAAACTCTTTTAGTGGGGGAGAGTTGTAACACCCCAATAAAATAAAATAATTATTTAAATTGAGTTAATAGTATATTATTAATTTAATTAAATAATTAGATTATTATTATTGGATTATTTTAATTATTGGAATAATAATTATTGGAATAATATATAAGTTGGAAATAAGAGAAAGAGTCTCATTTGGAAAAGAAACTTTTCACGTGAAGCAGAGAAACGATCGTGAAAGTGGAAAAGGGCAAGAGAAAGAGCAAGAGCTGAAGGTTGAAGAAGGAAGAGCTTGAAGCTTATAGAGTTGCCGGATTAACTCAGGTAAGGGGGGTTTATCGTCGATTAATGGGTATTATGGGATAATATGTAATGGGTAGTGATAAACCGTTGAGTTGACCCTAATTGGGATTTGAAATGCTGAGAAATTTTGATGAATAAGTTGTGTGAAAACTGAAATTGAACCTGTAATTGAGTGTGTTGTAAATTCCCTAACGTATAGCTTTTTACGGAATTGGAATCGGAGGTCCGAAACTCCTCCAACGGCGGAAATTGCGGAGAATTCTGCATTCTGCTTTGAGTTAGCGCAGGAACTGTTGTTTTGTCTGCGTTAACCGGTTAACCCAGGGCGTTAACCGGTTAACACTGTTGCGAATTGAGAATTTGGGCTGTTTTGCCTGCGTTAACCGGTTAACCCAGGGCGTTAACCGGTTAACACTGTTATGTTTTTGGCAGTGAGCGTGTTTTGCCTGCGTTAACCGGTTAACCCAGGGCGTTAACCGGTTAACGCTGTTGCAGAGTGGAAAAATTGTTAAGTTAAATGTGGTGTGCCTAATTGGTGGTTGCCTATATCAGTGTGTGATATAGTAGGGATTATTTCCCGCTGTTTTGAGCAGTATAGGTATTAGTAGAGTGTGCTAATACTGTGTTTAATTGATTTACATGATAATGATGTGTTGATGATGTATGATGGCATGCATAATGATGTGAATGTATATATTATGCCTGTATTTGTGAATGGACTGTTGTATGGCTTAGAGTGTGAGCTCATGTCCGTTGTGAATTGTTGTTGATGCTGCATTGCTAGATGATTAGCGTGCATAGCATAGCCTTTGGGGCTGTAGCTAATTCCCATGGTGAGGAATTAGTGAGTGAATCATTGTGGATTTGTTGTTGATGTTTGCATGCTAGATGATTAGTGTGCATAGTCTAGCCTTCGGGGCTGTAGCTAATTCCCACGGTGAGGAATTAGTGAGTGAGTCATTAGATCTCAAATGAGTGGGACTAGTGAGCTTAGTAGCCGTATCTGGATTTGATCGGTGAGCTTGAACTGTATGTTCAAGAATAGTCGGTACCGCATGTGTGGAGTCTCATTGCATAAATATATGTATGGCGTATAATATGAATGGATGTATTCCAATATTATACGTGTGTTCGTGTGGTTGTTAAGTATGATTTGAGATTATACTTGTGTTTTATGTTGGTGTTGAGCATGATGTTTGAGTTGATGTGCTGTTACTGAATGTATGTTGCAATTAGGGTGATTGATGTGTTAAATTACTTAACATGACATAATATTCTATAATGCTTATTATATCGATTGAGGAACTCACCCTTACAACTATTTTTCAGGTAACGAGCAATGATTTGAGTAGAAGCTAAGGCTTGGAGTCTAGTGTAGTCTCCTTAGTGGGTCATGCTCTGATAGATGTAACATCGGGAGGGAATATTTTAATTGTTTTGTGGTTGGTTGTTGGACCATTTCACATGTATTATGCTACATGTTTTGATTGATTTGAATTATATCCGCTGCGATTTATGCAATTGTTTAATTGATTAAATAAAGAGCATGACAGTTATTTTGAAACATGGTGTGAATGATTGTGTGACACCCTTTGGTGCATAATTACTCTGATATATGTTTATTATTTTAATTAAATATTTGGGGTATTTTAGAAGGGTGTTACAGCGTACGCCTCGTTATTCTTTGAATAAGCAAGTAGGAGGCGTACGCCTCACTACCGTGCGTATTCAACATCCACAAACAAACTTTCAAAACAATTCGAACGAAAAGGGAATAGAAGGCGCACGCCTTATTATTCCTTGAAAGAATTGAACGATTCGTGTACACCATATTGCTCAATCTTTCGTCGTTCCTCAAATCATCAACAAATCAAACCTAACTTCTCGCCCTCGAGCGATCGAAACCAATCAAATCCAAACACGTCAATTCAACTCGTCACTCCCGCGTGACCAAAACCCTTTCAAAAAGAACACTGTCAATCCTTTCTAATGCGCACAACAAACCAGTGCTAGAGCCTCCACCGAGTGTAGACAAGCCAGTGTTTAGCGGTTAGAACGCCGACCTGCACAGTCGTTCATCAAAACAAAACACAACCAATATTCGTAGTAGCCCGAACTACGAATGCTCTGATTTCCTTATTGCACCATAAGGATACGTAGGCAGGAGATTGTTGTATCTTCACGAGCACACTAATAAAAAACCTCCCATTTCCCCCATCCTGAGGTCTTCATCCACATCTATCATCAATTCTAATTACTCGAAGCAAGCAGATAAACAGTCAATTAACTGTCAAATAGCAAAATCAGACTAAAAGGTTCCCGTTGAGTACAACGGACGTGAGGGGTGCTAATACCTTCCCCTTGCGTAATCGACTCCCGAACCCGAATATGGTTGCGACGACCATTATTCTTATTTCTAAAGGTTTTCTCGATATTTTCCTATTCCTTCATTGGAATAAATAAAGTTCGGTGGCGACTCTGTTTCGAACAACATTTTTTTTTCCGCGTCCTATCGCGAGGGATTGCATTATCATCTTTTTTTGAGGTGCGACAATTACATGCGACTCTATATGACTAATGCATAAATACAAGCTATTCAAAATCCTTTGATTCTTAGTAAAATTGGTGTCCCCACAACGACAATAAAGTGGATGAATTTTTCTGAAATGAGTCATCTTATATCAAATGTATATGACTGAGTTTTAGTTTAGTTTACAAGACATAGTTTTTCGTAAATCGTTTTCCCTCTGCTAAGTTCCCCTCCAAATAATTTAAATGGTCGGGTTGTCTTGATTAGACAGATTGCTACTAAGATGCATTTTATACAAGCTTATTTGAAACGAGGGTGTCCTCTACCACCAACATTCGTAGAATGGAGAAAACGTCTTAAGGAAGAAACATCTGAGTGAGAACTTTGTTTTTTTGGATAGGATGCATGAGTTCTAGAAATTAAATGATGTTGAAAAATAATATAATAGAAAAAAGTCTAATGCGAAAAGTTCAATAAATTTAAAAAGATGTCATCGATTTTGATGCATTTTAATCGTATGTACTTCTAATTTTGTTGATTCACTATGTTCATTTTTATTCTTATATCTTCATTTTAAGATGTCCAAACATAATCTAAGCGTATAAATAAAGCATTACTTTTGAAAACAAATTAATTGTTGAGTTTCTAGTAAGAGATGAGTCCTCTTCAATTCTGGACAAATTCTACATAAGAGTTTTTAAATGTTGTGAAACTGAAGTTATTAGACTAAGGTTTTGCTTAAATTGATGCAATGAGATGATATGAAGTGATATGAGATGAAATAGAATAAGATTACATTGTTTGAGTTAATTAAAATCAGATCCAGTATAATAAAATTTTATTATTCTATTTTATTTCATTTCATCACTTTTCATTAGCATTGTTTCCCTTAGATATGAGGAATAAAAAATTACATCACTTTCTACTAGTATTGATCACTTTCTACGAGTATTGTTCCCTTTAATATGAGCAGAATGAAAATTTTCATCACTTTCCATCAGTATTGTTTCTCTTTTATATGAGCAGAATCAAAAACTTACTTTGTTTTTATCGCTAATTATTCAAATAATAAAGTAATAAAATTTCTATTTCACTCTATTCTATTTTTGCTAAATTTCAATAACTCTATTTATCTTAAGATATTAAAATATAATCTAAAATAATATAATAAAATTGTATATCTAACGAACTAGAAATTTTTGTCTTAAAAAATCTAGCATCATAATAACAAAAAATTATTAAAATTTATATATGCAGATGGGTGGCTGACCAATTAAACAAAAAAATATTAAAACATAATAATTTTTAGTTTTATGCTATCTTTACAAGTACTCTGGCGGTGAGCAGGTTGTCCATTTACATATGGATAGTATTGCTTATAAAAAAATAAGATTGGATAAATCCATATATAAAACCAATCCAAAATATCCGGATCCATGTCCAGATCAGCTTGGAGTTTCGCTTCACTTCTCTAGGGTTTCTCAAACGCATTATAGAATCTCTCCACTCTCAGATTTCCTCTATAGATTAAAGAAGCATCGGAGAACTAATTCCGTCGCCGGAAACCGAACGCCGTTGCCGGAAACAAAAAACCTGAACCGAGAAAAATGTCAAGCAAGAAGAAACACAAACGAAAACACAGCGACAGCGATGAAGACGACGGCGTTTTCTACTACCGCTACTGCGCTTCGTCCTCAACCCCCAACACCACCACCGGCACCACATCCAGTAATCAACCCCAATCAAAATCGAACAACAAAGGATCATCAATAGGAGGAACAGGTGAACCCTTAGCACCATCAAAATCAACGCTATACGTTTCTAATCTAGATTACTCCCTAACAAACTCCAATCTCCATACGCTCTTCTCTACTTTCGGCCGCATCGCGCGTGTAACCGTTCTCAAAGACCGTCACACGCGCCTAAGTCACGGTGTCGCGTTTGTCTAATTCGTTTCTCGTAATGAAGCCCAACGCGCCGTGGAGGAGATGAATAAGAAGATTCTCAATGGAAGGACACTAACTGCTTCTATTGCTGCTGATAATGGACGTGCTCCGGAGTTTATTCGGAAGCGCGTGTACAATACTGAGACTGCTTTGTGTTATGAGTGTGGGGGGCATGGTCATTTGTCGTATGAGTGTCCTAAGAATCAGTTGGGGCCGAGGCCGCGGCCTCAGCCTAAGAAACCGCGATGGGGATTTAGTGGGCTGAGGGATAGGGATGGGGAGGAGGAAGGTGATGAGGAGGAGGAGGAGGGTGGTCAGATTACTGCGGAGCAGTTTGACGATAATTGGGCTTCTATTGTGGATGATGAAGCGGGTGAAAGGTTGCTGGGGAGAAACAGAAATGATGGTGAGGGTTTGGACAACAACAAGACGAAGAAGAAAGGGAAGAAAGCTGGGTATTTCAGTGATGAGAGTGATCATGATGATGATGATTGATCATGACTATGTAGCATTGACACTTCAGATTGAAGGTGTGTGTTTGGTATTCCGCATTACCGCATTATTCAACTAGTCCTGTGTGTCGTGTCTATATATGTGCCAGTGTTTCATAGATCTAAATGGCAATTTTTTGTTTTTATCAAGATATGGTGTAATTGATGAAATTGTTTATATGTTGTTGGCTTGGTTGGATGTGTTTATGGTTTTGATCACAAGCACATGTTAGTTATTAGTTATTGTGGTAGTAATTAGTGATAGTGGTGGTGAATTGGTGATGAGCATTTTTGTGTATTCCATATTTTCATAGTTAATGAATGATAACAGACGAGTCTCTTATTTATCGGCTTAATTTAGCATTCGGTTTACCTGTAAAACAGAAAGGAAAAGCCTGTTCGTTATGTTTTTTATTTTGGTTCAGTTAAAACATGTAATGTAATCAAATTGTAACACCCTGGTTTACTTTATGCACATCTTGTTATCATATAAGTAAGGTTTTTAATTACAGTTGTGGTGGTTATGTTATGATATTTGATATGTAGAATATTATAGTCAGATATAGCTGGATTTGATGTGGTTGTTAAGATCTTGAAAAGCATAGGTTGTAGACTTGTAGTCACAATTACTGTCGCCGTTCTTGTGGAAAGCAGTTTAAAACCATGGGTAACAGTTCTTCTGATTACCTTTACTCTTTGATGTCTACTGAGCATTTTTATGCAGATTGATGAGTATTTCTCAAGTTTCTCTTAGAATGCTTAAATTGCTTCTCCCAGAGAAAATGTGGTATCCTTTTTCATGCATAATCACTTGGCTGAGCTGGAGAATAATACCAATTTGTGCCTCACCCTCGACACTAGGCTTTAAATTATAGGTTTAATTATTCTGTAACTTTTTGAACCATGGGCTAATCTTGAATGTCATTGTAATGATATGTAGAAAAAGAAATTAGTTATTGTTATGCTATTTCCTTTCTTTCTGAATTATGGCTTTGAATCGGATTAAGTATAGTTATATTATATGGAGTTTGGGGTCAATTGTTACTGTTGTACTGTTGGTTTTAAGCATTGTTGGTTTTGGATATATCTATAACTCTGAAACCATATTCAGTTGACAGTTATATATAACCGATAGATACCATATTCATGATTGTCTATATACTTTTGTATGCTCATATTTTTTACTAATTGAATCATTGTCTTATGGCACAAGTTAATGAAAATAGTAGAGTTCACATCCTCTATGAATAGGATTAACATGAAGCTTGATTACATAGTACGATAACTGTACTCAGATATAAAGACATTGGGAGTTTTGTGAAATTCAGGATATCGGTTTCTTGAATTTTGTTGAAGTTTGAGCAGATTCAAATAGGATTAATATGGGTGTTCTTGAAGAGGAAGTAGGTAAAAGTTTGGAATTTTTTTTCAAAATAATAATTATTTTTATTTTTTTTTCAAAATAACTAATTATTTAAAAAAATTATCAAAATAACCAGGTTTGGTAGAGGATGCGTCAGATGAACTGGGGCACCCCCAATGCATAAAGAGGAGGCGTCAATAGTATTGGCGCATGCATTGCGCTCCTCACGAGGAGGCGCCACTAGCATTGGCGCATGCATTGCGCTCCTCATGAGGAGGCGCCAATACTATTGGTGCCTGCATTGGGCCTCATGAGGAGGCGTCAATGCTAGTGGCGCCTAGGTGCATTTGGTTGTGTGGGCGCTAATTCATCTGGCTTCATGTGATGGTCATGTGGGCGTCAATCCCTCAAGCGCCCACATGTTTTGTCCGTCTCTATAAATACCACGCATTGGATGCAATATTTTTCACTCAAACTCATCTCCTAATACAATTCAACCACCATCAATTTCAATTTTCCCTGTTTCAACAATGTCTGCATACATTCAAAAACAAAGTGCTGATGTAATATTTTCTGCCGTTGCGGCTCCGGTACAGATTCGACTTTGGAACACAAATATGTTTGAACGTCTTAATCGGACGTTGTACAGTTGGTTAGAGGGAGAAATTGGAGAGGGTGAACGAATTAGAAGAATACAATGGCTTGTGTCCACGTTCAACCAACACGGAGAATTACACGAATTGGTGGATATTAAGACAGACCAAGACGCTCGTAGGATGATGCATTACATGTTCAAAATTGTTTTGCTGGTTGTAATTGCATAGTTCTTGTATTTGTTATAATTATATGTGTTACTGTTTATGCAATGGTACTTTCGTGACAGATGTCTAATATGAAATAAATTTAATTTTTCATATATTGCAATAGAGGTACATGTAAATTTATCTAGTTGTGCTCATTCTAACACTAGGACAGTTATTACGATTGTGACCTAGTTGACGGCATGAACTACATAGTCTAACCATTTTGTTCGCCGTATCCATTTCGGTTCGAATTCGGATGCTGTTTGGGCGACCCTTTTTCTTCCTTCGCATAACTTCGTTGTGCCAGACGATGTCCCCTTGATATTCTGGCCAATAATCCTCTTTTGCCACTACGAAAAAAACTAATTTTATAAACATTTGAAAGACTGACGATTTTGTAAACTTCAGGTAACAAGTATGATGGATCCCTTCGAACCTTTGAGCATGCCGCAAGGACATGGGAGCGGGGGTACGAAAGGCTTGGAACTTTCTGCAGTCGCACTAACCTCTATCTAGTTCGACTCTGTACTGTCCCATCGGCATGCCCTCATTGTGATCCATGGACTCGACAACACTAAACCAACCTTTACTTCAGTCAAAGACCGTAACCACATGTGTGTTTGCTTTGGCAGCTTCATGTCTGATGAATTTCATCGAAGCATCACTGAACAACTGTCTAGATTGCAACACTGAACTCCATTTTAAGTGTCTGGTTTCAAACAACGCCCTTAGCCTGAAATATGTAGCATGCACCAAAGAGATTATTGGTAGGTTACGGATGCCTTTGAAGACAGAGTTCATTGATTCCACAAGATTTGTTGTCATGTGGCCCCAACGTCGACCGTTGTCGTATGCCCTAGTCCACTTCTCCAAAGGAATACCATGGATCCACCGTACCGCATCTTTGTTTGACAATCTTATTTCCTTGCGGTAGTGTTTGAAAGAAGGTTCTGATAATGCGTAACCTGCATTGACAACCTTCTTCCGCAACATCTTATCTTTGATTTCCCGCATGAAATTCTGAGCAATATGTCTATTACATAACACATGCGTCGAAGGAGGATTTTGCCAGCCGTTGTCAATGTTATTATATGCACTGATGATTGAAGGGTGTCTGTCGGAGATCAAACATAAGTTAGGCTGAGGTGCAACGTGCAATCAGAGCCAACTAGTATTATGGAAGTTGTTTGTAAGACTCCTCCCAATTGCCAAACACTTTTTCAATAGATTTTGTCCTAGCTATCCATGCCTTCCTATATGATGGAGTGTACTCGTACTCTGCCCTAATATGCAAGATTATTGTACTCACCTTTAATGATGGATTGTCGCTAATAACAGATAATATTTCATCACATATTAGCTGAGAGCTTAATTTACGATGATCCTGGATTGGGTTTGTCAGCATGCATGTGTGATCTGGACCCATTGATCCATCTCCCAAGACTCGCTCCTCTTCCGGTACGAAGCTGACAACATAAAAAGGCAGTGCTCATTCGGACAATAAACTTTATACCTCGATGCGTCAGTTCTGTCAACTCTGAAATCAGCTGATAGTTGCATGTGGAATTTCTTAATGGCTCTTACACATTCCTCTTTTGTGCGAAATGTGTCTCCTTGTTTCAAAGATCCTTGCATCTGCACGTAAGGATTGTACCATACATCTGCTAAAGGTTCATCTGAACCCAAATTTAACCTTGTCATCTGTTGGGGTGGGCAGTATACATAACTTGTTGGTATTGGCTCCTCTTCCTCTTCAGCGTTCACCATCGAATCAACCATGATCTCAGATTCTTCTTCTTTGTCATCTAGAACATTCACCTCAGCTTGTCCGTCATCAGTCTCACAAAACACTTGTGACTGATCAATGTACAGAGACACCTGTTGTTGATGTGGTAATATATACAACTCTATATCGTTGTAACCAGATTGTTCGTGACTGACAAACATATGCTGAATATCATCATCATCTCGAATCTTCTTCTGATAAAATTTAACCTGGTTTTCTACAAACCAAACCGGATTTTTATAGATGATTTGGCCCACATTACTGCATTGCAATTTCTTTTCTATTCTTTGTTTCAGATGTGAAAACTTTGATCGTTGATTTATTGTAAACCGAGTTACCTCTGTGTTTCGAAAAGAAAAACCGAACAACTGATGATCAAATATTTCACCTTCGACATGGGCACTGATCATGTAATGTTGTGTGGAAGACATTTTGTTGAAATATTAAATATGTAGATATCTTTAAGGGAATTGAATGCATTGCTAAGTTGTTCATCCACACAACATAAATAATGTTTAATTGCTAACTTGGTCGTTGCATTGATAACTTGGTCATTGTTTGTACAAACTTGACCATGCATGTAGTAGAAAGAATCAACCATGCAGAGAAAAGAGTGACAAGAACACACATGCGCCTGAGCCCTGAGATTCCCACCTAGGCGCCCATTCCCTAGGCGCCATAAAATAACTGGGGCGCCAAAAGGATGGGTGCCTCTTCACAAAAATTGGTCTTATGCGCCACTAGGAAGGGCGCCCCTTCCCATTGCCCTACACTAAGGCGCCAAGAGGAAGGGAGCCTCTTCCTTGCATGTGAAGAATCACATGTAGGCGCCAAGAGGAATGGCGCATCTTCCCTTACATGTTGATTCTTCACATGCGCCTAGAAGAGATTCCTCACATGCTATCTCTCACATGCTTTCTGAAGGTAGTCATTCCCTTGTCTTCTCTTGCCATTCCATGCAACCAATAACATTCATCTTAGGTTGCAAACCTACTCACTCATTCATCTATAAATAGCCTCTCATATCAACAATATCAAATCATCTTCATCAATACTCAATTATATTCTTCTACCACACTTGTTTCTTCTACCACACTAAAGCTTTGCAAAATCAAATCATGTCTTTGTTGACTATGGGCGATGAACATAGAGGCACGCTCGAGAATATATCGGCATTTGTATGTCATCTCTCTCTTTTTACTTTTTCTATTTTTAGTCTTATACCTTTGTTATCTATGTTTTTCTTACTTCTTATAGAGTTGTGCTTGTTGATTATGTATTTTCTCTTCTAATTGCATTTTCTTACTTTTTTATTATTAGGATCCGAAGCGGTTTAGATGTCGTGTACATGAATATGTACCCCACGATCCTTTAATAGAACCATATATTAGAGGATGTGGATTTGGAAATCTACTCAACATTGTTTCGTACTCGGTGGACTACAAGTTCATTCTAACTTTGTTGGAGAGGTGGAGACCCGAGACCCACACATTTCACCTTCCGATTGGTGAGTGTACCGTCACACTTGAGGACGTGTACATGTTGTTGGGTCTCCGTATTGATGGAAAGGCAGTGAATGATCGAGTTAACCAAGACAACAATATCTGCAATGAATTATTGGGTGCCCATTTGCTAGACGACGAAACTGAGGGAGACACGTCCGATCAAGCAAGGGGGCAAGGTATAAGTTTAAAATACCTTAAACAATATTATGCCAGTATAGTAATTCCCGACTATTCAACCGAGTATGAGAAAATAATAAAAGCTTGGTGTTATATTATGATTTTATTTGATAATTTTTTGTTTCCAGAAAGTACAGGTAATTTTGTAAATATAATGTATTTACCTTTATTACGCAACATTAATAAGGTAAACACTTATAGTTAGGGTTCAGCTGTATTGGCCCATCTATATAGTGCAATGTATAGAACTACAAAAAAGAATACCTATATTTTTTTTCATGTGCGTATTTGCTTCAAGCTTGGGGTTGGTCAAGAATGTCGTCGCTCGCCCCGATAAATGAGCGCCCATTCGTGTTCCCGTTTGCCACCAAGTAAGTCTAACACTTTACCATTCACCATTTAGTTAATTATATTTTATATTATAATTAATAGTAAATAATATTTTTCACTTCTTTTTTATCTTAGGTGGTCAGTAAGGGGAATGAACTACAATAGGTGTGTGAAACACGCTATTGTAGTCTATCGAAATCTATTGGACCACATTGGACATGACGATGTAATAATCCTACCCAACTATATTTTAATTTAAAAATACTTCTCAAATTATTTTCCATGATGTGAACCATGACGATGCTGCAGTTTGGACAACGAAGACACCGGTTATCCGATTCACTATGGTGGAAATGCACCAGAGTGACCGGGTCAAACTGCAGTTCTGAATGCTACAACAGATTCCAGAATCTCCCACGTGTTTGGGGAATTGACATCAAAAAAGGGTTGATGCACAATGGGATTATTATGATTGGAGAGACTTTGCAAAAGACATGTGTCGTCCATAGAGGAATCAAAGACAACACATCTTGAACAAACCAGATATCCATGGTGCAAGACCGACTCAACAAAATATATGGCATGGTTTAGATCGGTAACAACTCAACAATTTGTATCTGAGCCGCGGTATTTGATGGATCCACGCCAACATGCTTCGTCATCGTATGCCCCACAACAATTCACCACCCAACACCAATGTGAACCCAACCAAACCCAATAACCAACCATACAACATCAACCAACCACATACACACAACAACCAAACACCCAACATCGCAACCCGTTCATGCCAACCACCCAACAACAAACCATCCAACGTCGCAATCCATTCATACCTCTCACTCAAACACAAAACCAAGAATCAAACCCCGCAACCACAACTGTCTATAGCCCAGATGATTCATATGGGTCACTTCATCGTAGCCCCCCATCAATAACACCCAATCATTGTTTAACTATAGTCGCCCCAGAAACCATTGCTTTGTTTCCAAAACGACTCAATGACCCAATTTGGGCAACTATATCGTCCCCAATTCACTCAACCACAATGCCCTAACTACGATTATAACACCCCGATAAAGATAAGATAATTATTTAATTTAAGTTAATATTATATTTATTAATTTAATTAAATAATTGGAATTATTGGATTATTATTATTATTGGAATAATATTATTGGATTTTATTATTGGAGTATATAAGTTGGAATAAGGAAAAGAGTTTCATTTTTTGGTAAAGAGGGTTTTTACGTGAAAAGCAGAGAAGCGGCTGAAAAGAGGAAAAGGGCAAAGAGACAGAGCAAGAGGAAGAAGGTTGGAGAAGAGAAAAGCTAGAAGCTTAAAGATTCGCCGGATTAACTCAGGTAAGGGGGGTTTATCGTCGTTTAATGGGTATTATAGATTAACATGTAATGGGTAGTGATAAACCGTTGAATTGACCCTAATTGGGATGATGAGTGCTGAAAAATTGTGATGAATAAACTGTGTTTAAGCTGTAATTGAATCGGTAATTGTGTGAGTCGTGATTCCCCGAACGTATCGCTTTTTACGGAATTGGAATCGGAGGTCCGGAAGTCCTCCAACGGCGGAGAATGCGGAGAATTCTGCATTCTGCTTCGTATTAGCGCAGGAACAACTTTCTGTCTTGCGTTAACCGGTTAACCCAGGGTGTTAACCGGTTAACACTGTTATGATTTATGAAAATTGCTGTTCTGTCTGCGTTAACCGGTTAACCCAGGGCGTTAACCGGTTAACACTGTTGTGATTGGCCAGGAAGCGTGTTCTGTCCTGCGTTAACCGGTTAACCCAGGGCGTTAACCGGTTAACACTGTGGGAAAAGTGAAAAATTGATAATTGAATCTTGTGTACGTTTTGGAATGGAATTATATAATACTTAGTTTATGTCAGAGATGATTATAAGTTGATTATGTTGAAAACATTGTTGTGTTGCTATTATTATCATGTTGTCGGAATTTTAAAGTCGTGTATGTCAAAGTTGATTATAAGTTGATTATGTTGAAAACATTGTTGTGTTGCTATTATTATCATGTTGTCGGAATTTTAAAGTCGTGTATGTCAAAGTTGATTATAAGTTGATTATGTTGAAAACATTGTTGTGTTGCTATTATTATCATGTTGTCGGAATTTTAAAGTCGTGTATGTCATGTAAATTCATATGCATTAAGTCGGAGCTTTGCTCACACCACGTTGGCCTGGATTGGCAAAAGTTGAAAGTTGAAGGCTTAAGCCTTGATGCCTCGTTAAATTGGCAGATTTTAAGTTGGGAGTTTTACTCCGAATGGTACCACATGCATGACGAGTCGAGTCTCATTAGAGTTGCATTTTTGTTGGTTTGTTGTATGGATATTTAATTTAATTGAGAAGTGGTGTTTGTGTTGATATTGAGTATGAATTGTATTGGTGTTGAGTATGATGTTTGAGTTGATGTGCCGTTACCGAATGTGTGATGTGATTAGGGTGATTAACGTGTTAAATTACTTAACATGACATGATATTTTATAATGCTTATTATATCGATTGAGGAACTCACCCTTACAACTATTTTTCAGGTAACGAGCAGTGATTGAGTAGAAGCTAGTGCTTGGAGTCTAGTGTAGTCTCCTTAGTGGGTCATGCTCTGATAGATGTAACATCGGGACGGGATGTTTTACCTTGTTGAATAATTTTACATGTAATGTGTTACATGTTTTAAATGATCGATTTGATCTCTATCCGCTGCGTATTGTGCACTGCTTTATGTTTTGAGTTAAATAATGAGCATGACTAAATATTATGGTGAATGGTGTGAAGTGTTTGTGTGACACCCTTAATTGCATACTTACTCTGATTTATATATGTTGTTTTAATTAAATATTTGGGGTATTTTAGAAGGGTGTTACATTAGTGGTATCAGAGTAGGTCGGTCTGTCCGGCCAGTTGTCGTGTCGTTACTGTCTAACAATTGTGTATTGTTACTAATCTAACTTTTTAGTTGTGTTGTGGTGATAAGTTGAAATGGCTGGAAGGAATGACGCTGCAATGGCTGCCGCAATGCAAGCGATGGCACAAGCTGTGCAGAACTTGCCAAATGCTGGTGGAGATGCTGGATCACGTAGCTTGGCGACTTTTCAAAGAGAGAATCCGCCAGTGTTTAAAGGGAAGCATGATCCAGATGCAGCCTTGGGATGGTTGAAAGAGATCGAGAGAATCTTCCGTGTTATGGATTGCACTCCAGCTCAGAAGGTTCAGTATGGTACTCACATGCTAGCAGTCGAAGCTGATGACTGGTGGCTAGAGACTCACGAGAGGTTGACCGTGGCAGGTGAAGTCATTACTTGGGATGTATTCTGCAGGGAATTCATGAGAAAGTATTATCCGGAAGATGTCCGTGGTAAGAAGGAAATTGAGTTCCTTGAGCTGAAGCAAGGAAACATGTCTGTCACTGATTATGCTGCAAAATTTGTGGAGTTGTCCAAATTTTATCCTCATTACACTGGTGCTGGTGCTGAATTTTCAAAGTGCATCAAGTTTGAAAACGGACTGCGCTCTGAAATTAAGAAGGCTGTTGGGTATCAGAAGATACGCATTTTTACTGAATTGGTTGATAGCTGCAGGATATTTGAAGAAGACAATAATGCTCATTACAAGATTGTCAGTGACCGCAGGGGCAAGCAACATCAAAATCGTGGCAAGCCGTATGATGCTCCAGTGGGAAAAGGGAAACAAGGAGCTGCTCCGGCTCAGAGGACTAATATGGGAGGTGCTCCTGCTGGTATAGTTTGCTTCAAATGTGGTCAGGCTGGTCATAAGAGTAATGTATGCACTGCTGAAGTAAAGAGGTGTTTTCGCTGTGGTAAGACTGGCCATGCAATAGCTGATTACAAGCACAAGGAAATGATTTGTTTTAATTGTGGCGAAGAAGGGCATATTGGAAGTCAGTGTCAGAAGCCAAAGAAATCTCAAACTAGAAAGGTGTTCGCATTGACCGGAACTCAAACCTCCAGTGAGGACAGACTTATCCGAGGTACATGTTTCATAAATGGTACTCCTTTAATTACTATTATTGATACCGGTGCTACACACTATTTTATTTCTGCTAACTGTGCTCGAAGACTGGGTTTAAAATTGTCCGCTTTGGATGGTGAATTGATTGTTGAGACCCCAGCTAAGGGATCAATAACTACTTCTTTGGTATGTTTAAAATGTCCTTTGTCGATCTTCGATAAAGATTTCTATGTTGATTTAGTATGTTTGCCGTTGGATGGGATGGATGTAATTCTTGGTATGAACTGGTTAGAGTATAATTATGTTCATATAAATTGTCATCATAAGTCGGTGAGGTTTTCCACTCCTGAAGAGGAAGGAGTTGACTTATTACCTTTCAGAGAATTGCGAAAATTAATGAAAGAGGGAGCTCAGATGTTTTCTTTGATGGCGATGTTGTCGGTTGAGAGTAAAGCTAAGATAGAGGAACTGTTAGTGGTGAAGGAATTCCCTGAAGTTTTTCCTGATGAAATTCCTAGGGTGCCGCCAGAGAGGGAAGTTAAATTTACTATTGATCTGGTTCCTGGTACTAGGCCTGTTTCGATGGCACCGTATAGAATGTCGGCATCTGAATTGTATGAATTAAAGAAGCAATTGGAAGACTTACTTGAGAAGAAGTTTATAAGACCAAGTGTGTCACCGTGGGGAGCTCCAGTGTTGCTAGTAAAGAAGAAAGATGGTAGTATGAGGCTTTGTATTGATTATAGACAATTGAATAAAGTAACGATCAAGAATAAGTATCCACTACCGAGAATAGATGATTTGATGGATCAATTAGTGGGTGCTTGTGTGTTCAGTAAAATTGATTTGAGATCGGGCTATCATCAGATCAAAGTGAAAGATGAAGACATCCAGAAGACAACGTTCAGAACTCGGTATGGACATTATGAGTATTCTGTGATGCCTTTCGGTGTGACTAATGCGCCGGGAGTATTTATGGAATACATGAATCGTATTTTCCATACTTATCTGGATCATTTTGTGGTAGTATTTATTGATGATATTTTGATTTACTCTAAGTCCGAAGAAGAGCACAAGGAACATTTGAGATTAGTGTTGGATGTTTTGAAAGATAAGAAATTGTATGCGAAGCTGTCCAAGTGTGAGTTTTGGTTAAGAGAAGTCAGTTTTCTCTGCCATGTAATTTCAGGAAAAGGTATTGCTGTAGATCCTTCCAAGGTAGAAGCTGTATTGCAATGGGAGACTCCTAAGTCGGTTACCGAGATTAGAAGCTTTTTGGGTTTAGCTGGATATTATAGAAGGTTTATTGAAGGATTTTCTAAGTTAGCACTTCCGTTAACTAAATTAACTTGTAAAGGTAAAGCTTTCGTGTGGGATGTTCAGTGCGAAGAGAGTTTTAATGAATTAAAAAGGAGATTGACGTCGGCGCCGGTTTTGACTTTGCCAAATCCGGAGGAACCGTTTATAATTTACTGTGATGCTTCATTGATGGGCTTGGGAGGTGTGCTCATGCAAAATAATAAAGTAATTGCTTATGCGTCGCGACAGTTAAGAATTCATGAAAAGAACTATCCTACGCATGATCTTGAACTTGCTGCTGTGGTGTTTGTGCTAAAGATCTGGAGGCATTACCTTTATGGTTCCAGATTTGAAGTTTTCAGCGATCATAAATGTTTAAAGTATCTATTTGACCAGAAAGAGCTGAACATGAGACAACGTAGGTGGTTAGAATTGCTTAAGGATTATGATTTCGGTTTGAATTATCATCCAGGAAAAGCAAATGTTGTGGCCGATGCTTTAAGTAGAAAGACCTTGCATGTGTCAGCAATGATGATTAAGGAGTTGGAATTAATTGAGCAATTTCGTGATATGAGTTTGGTTTGCGAAGTAACCCCGCAGAGTGTAATGCTAGGAATGCTAAAGATTAATAATGATTTTATGGATAGTATCCGAGAGGCACAGAAATTGGATGTGAAATTAGTAGATATCCTTAATCGTTGTGGTCAATCAGAGAAGAGTGACTTTAAGATTGATGCGAGAGGTGTGTTGAAATTAGGGGAAAGAATTTGTATTCCTGATGACGCGATTTTGAAAAGAAGCATTCTAGAAGAGGGTCATAGAAGCAGTTTGAGTATTCATCCAGGAGCTACTAAAATGTATCAGGATTTAAAGAAAATATTTTGGTGGCCCGGAATGAAAGAAGATGTGGCTCGTTTTGTGTATGCGTGCTTAACTTGTCAGAAGTCGAAGATTGAGCATCAGAAGCCTGCTGGGTTGATGCAACCGTTGGAAGTTCCAGAATGGAAATGGGATAGCATTTCTATGGACTTTGTAACGGGGTTGCCTGCTACTTTAAGAGGGCATGATTCGATTTGGGTGATCGTTGATAGGCTCACGAAGTCGGCTCACTTCATACCTATTAACATCACTTACCCAATTGCGAAGTTGGCAGAGATTTACATCCGAGTAATTGTAAAGTTGCATGGTGTTCCTCTGTGTATTGTGTCGGACAGAGATCCGAGGTTTACATCGGGATTTTGGAAAAGTCTGCAAGATTCGTTGGGCTCTAAGTTGAGGTTGAGTTCGGCATATCATCCTCAAACTGATGGCCAAACTGAGAGAACTATTCAGTCATTGGAGGATTTACTGAGAGCTTGTGTTCTTGAACAAGGAGATTCGTGGGACACTTATCTTCCATTGATCGAGTTCACATATAATAATAGTTACCATTCTAGTATCGGAATGGCGCCTTTTGAAGCATTGTATGGTCGTAGATGTAGAACTCCGTTATGTTGGCACGAACCTGGTGAGGGTATAGTACTTGGACCAGAGTTAGTTCGAGAAATTACCGAGAAAGTGAAGTTTATCCGAGAGAAGATGAAAGCTTCTCAGAGTAGGCAGAAGAGTTACCATGACAAGCGGAAGAAGGATTTAGAATTTCAAGCTGGTGACCATGTGTTTTTGAGAGTCACGCCGGTGACCGGTGTTGGGAGGGCTTTGAAGTCTAAAAAGCTCACTCCTCGCTTCATTGGTCCGTATCAAATCTTAGAACGGGTTGGAAAAGTTGCTTATCGGATGGCATTACCACCTAATCTTTCGAATTTGCATGATGTATTCCATGTGTCGCAGCTTCGGAAGTATGTCCCAGACCCGTCTCATGTGGTTAGTATGGATGATGTACAAGTGCGGGATAATTTAACAATGGAGACAAAGCCTGTACGAGTTGAAGATCGTGAAACAAAGACTCTTCGAGGAAAAGAGATTGTGTTGGTTAAAGTCGTTTGGTTGGGAGCTGCGGGCGAAAGCATGACATGGGAACTTGAGAGTCAGATGAAGGAGTCTTATCCGGAGTTATTCGCTTGAGGTATGTTTTCGAGGACGAAAACTCTTTTAGTGGGGGAGAGTTGTAACACCCCGATAAAGATAAGATAATTATTTAATTTAAGTTAATATTATATTTATTAATTTAATTAAATAATTGGAATTATTGGATTATTATTATTATTGGAATAATATTATTGGATTTTATTATTGGAGTATATAAGTTGGAATAAGGAAAAGAGTTTCATTTTTTGGTAAAGAGGGTTTTTACGTGAAAAGCAGAGAAGCGGCTGAAAAGAGGAAAAGGGCAAAGAGACAGAGCAAGAGGAAGAAGGTTGGAGAAGAGAAAAGCTTGAAGCTTAAAGATTCGCCGGATTAACTCAGGTAAGGGGGGTTTATCGTCGTTTAATGGGTATTATAGATTAACATGTAATGGGTAGTGATAAACCGTTGAATTGACCCTAATTGGGATGATGAGTGCTGAAAAATTGTGATGAATAAACTGTGTTTAAGCTGTAATTGAATCGGTAATTGTGTGAGTCGTGATTCCCCGAACGTATCGCTTTTTACGGAATTGGAATCGGAGGTCCGGAAGTCCTCCAACGGCGGAGAATGCGGAGAATTCTGCATTCTGCTTCGTATTAGCGGAGGAACAACTTTCTGTCTTGCGTTAACCGGTTAACCCAGGGTGTTAACCGGTTAACACTGTTGTGATTTATGAAAATTGTTGTTCTGTCTGCGTTAACCGGTTAACCCAGGGCTTTAACCGGTTAACACTGTTGTGATTGGCCAGGAAGCGTGTTCTGTCCTGCGTTAACCGGTTAACCCAGGGCGTTAACCGGTTAACACTGTGGGAAAAGTGAAAAATTGATAATTGAATCTTGTGTACGTTTTGGAATGGAATTATATAATACTTAGTTTATGTCAGAGATGATTATAAGTTGATTATGTTGAAAACATTGTTGTGTTGCTATTATTATCATGTTGTCGGAATTTTAAAGTCGTGTATGTCAAAGTTGATTATAAGTTGATTATGTTGAAAACATTGTTGTGTTGCTATTATTATCATGTTGTCGGAATTTTAAAGTCGTGTATGTCAAAGTTGATTATAAGTTGATTATGTTGAAAACATTGTTGTGTTGCTATTATTATCATGTTGTCGGAATTTTAAAGTCGTGTATGTCATGTAAATTCATATGCATTAAGTCGGAGCTTTGCTCACACCACGTTGGCCTGGATTGGCAAAAGTTGAAAGTTGAAGGCTTAAGCCTTGATGCCTCGTTAAATTGGCAGATTTTAAGTTGGGAGTTTTACTCCGAATGGTACCACATGCATGACGAGTCGAGTCTCATTAGAGTTGCATTTTTGTTGGTTTGTTGTATGGATATTTAATTTAATTGAGAAGTGGTGTTTGTGTTGATATTGAGTATGAATTGTATTGGTGTTGAGTATGATGTTTGAGTTGATGTGCCGTTACCGAATGTGTGATGTGATTAGGGTGATTAACGTGTTAAATTACTTAACATGACATGATATTTTATAATGCTTATTATATCGATTGAGGAACTCACCCTTACAACTATTTTTCAGGTAACGAGCAGTGATTGAGTAGAAGCTAGTGCTTGGAGTCTAGTGTAGTCTCCTTAGTGGGTCATGCTCTGATAGATGTAACATCGGGACGGGATGTTTTACCTTGTTGAATAATTTTACATGTAATGTGTTACATGTTTTAAATGATCGATTTGATCTCTATCCGCTGCGTATTGTGCACTGCTTTATGTTTTGAGTTAAATAATGAGCATGACTAAATATTATGGTGAATGGTGTGAAGTGTTTGTGTGACACCCTTAATTGCATACTTACTCTGATTTATATATGTTGTTTTAATTAAATATTTGGGGTATTTTAGAAGGGTGTTACAACGATGACATGGGCACCGAACTCTATTACGGAAGCGCCGTTGGTCAGAGCCCCTCCGGATATTGGGAGCAAATGATGACACATCTATCAAATACCGCTGGAACTTCCGTTGGACCTTCCAACCAACCATTGCTCGATCAGGTCAGCACACAAAGACCCCAAACACCTCAAGAAAATCGTGGAAGACCTAGGAGATAAACTAACTCACCGGGATGTGGAACAGGGGGACGTTATAATCGGACGGGTCATTAGTTTATTGTCAGTCCAATGTGTTGCACCCCAAAATTTGCCCACTACTTTTAACTCTAACCAATTTTTCGTTTCACATTCATTTGCATCATCTTCATAGCATAACATTTTTTTCTGTCTTAATATTAGCCGGAATAATTTCTCGGAATTTACAAACAGACTGGTCAAATTAACTTTTTAACTGTGCCTAAAATTAGTCAACAAAAAATGTCAAGTTTAAGTTTGCAAATGTCGGTAACATTAATCTGCGGTTCACGTGGTTTAATTTGACATGCTAAAAATATTTTTACGACTATTTTTGGCCATATGTTGATCACTCTGAGCAGTTTCAACGGTCATAATTTTTATTGCAAAATCCGACCAAACGCTCTATTTTTCCGAGTCATTTATTTCGCGCTGATTATTTTGACGTGTTCATTTTATTTTTTTCAGGCATTTTGGTGCCCGACTTTTATTTTTTTTGAGTCTATTTATTTTTATATTGGGTCTAGAATAAATAAATAGGTTAATTAGTTTTTATTTTAATTTTAACTATTTTAATTATTTAACTTTATTCAGTTTTTAATTTAATATTGGGTTTCAAAATAAACTTAGGCCCATTATCATTAACCTAATTTGTTCCTATATATATTTACTAGCATGACTGATAGAGAGAGGCAGAAAGACAAAACAAAAAAGAGAAATTGAGAGTGGCTGATCTATATTATCGTACACACAGTTTGGTAATAGTTTATATATGATATATACTTTATCTATTTTGTTGATATATTTGTTACTGTGTTTCAAATACATGTTCATATATGTAACTAGTATATATATATATTTCTATTTTATGTTATAATTTGATTATGTTTTCGGATCGGATCGTGTCAATACGCCGTTTTCACATATACGTGTATGAGGCGTGACATTTGTGTTATCCGATCCAGTTGCGATGATCGCAATTTTGCGCTAGCGACGCCGTTGTTTTTTAATTCATATTTTTTTGTTTTTTTATATACATATATTTAGATCTGCACATTTTTTTTCATAACTAACTACCCTGATTTTTTCTAAACCCTGACAATTTCGCCACAAACTCTAAATTTCAAACCTAAAACTTTAACCGTGTTGTTTTCTCTAAACCATAAACCTTTTCTTAAACCTTAACAAACCTTATTATTATTTCCTATTTTCACTCATTTTTATGTTATTCATACACTGTAACTGCTTCGCCCTTCTAATATTTTAAGTTTTAACTCGTAATATTTTCAGTTTTACTTTTCGCCATCTTTATTATGTAACTGCACCAAAGCGTTGTAATAATTAGGGTTTTATTTTTCTGCCATTTATTTTTCTGCCATTTAAATTCCTGCCCTTGATCCTATATTAACTGCGTGGTTTAGTAATGTAGGGCGTGAAAACCTACTAAATTAATTATTTAATATTTTTTCTATAACCTTTATATTTTTTTGTAAATAAATAATAAATACTAACTATTTTAATAACTTTTTTTTATTACTTACTTATAATAATAAATCCTTATATATTTTGTAAATAAAATCTAATTGTCCATTTTTCTAATTGAATAATAATAATAAACCTATTAATCTAATAATTTGATATTTTCTATAATCTTTATTTATTTTGTAAATAACTAACTTAATATTTTTTCATATAACTCTTTTATTTTGTAATTTGTACATTAATGTATTTTAAATTCTTTTATTATTACTAATTTATTTTAAACTCATATTTTTCTAATAGCTTCTAAAAAAAAAAGTCTAACTTGTTTAACCTAAAATAATTTCTTTTAAAATTCTAACCTTTTTATTATCACTTTACTATTATTGTTATTTTATTATTGCTTTATTACCATTGTTTATTTATTATTTTATTATTATTTGCTTTTATCTATTCTATTTTTGCTTCATTATTTTCCTTATTTTAATTTTGTTTTATTTATAATATTAGGAACAAATGTATAGGTTGTAAATTTATTCTTTTACGCCTGATTATTATGTATCTGTCCCATAGCCATGTAATAGTTTAGGAATTTATTTTTCTTGCTTTTATTTTTGTAAATATTTATTGCGTGGTTAGTAATTTAGGGAGTGCAAAAAAAAACTAACTGTAAATAATTGAACTTAGAAAATTGAATTCAAGACAAATATCTGAAAAATAACACTCACACACGTAAGTCGATCTTTGATCGCCATCTGTACTTCCTAGGGTATTCCTCTTGGTTGCCTTCTTTAAATGGTCAGGTCCCTCAAAAATAGGGGTGTCTTAAGCAAAGTCCCTTCAAACAGAAAAATCATCAAGTCCCTATAAACTTAAAAGATCAAGTCCCTACGAGGTTGCCTACGATATAATGATCTTGTCCCTTCGGTAAACATGATGATAGTCCCTACGAGTTGCTAAAGACACCCCTTATGTTGCCTTCATTGACCATACGATGACCCTACGCCCGTCCCTTAAACACATCCAAGGTAATGACTACCTATTCCTTAATAATAGAGACAGTCTTACCATTGAAAGAATATATGAGAACACGAAAGACTTAATCTAGGGTAGGTATCTCATAGTTACTTGCTCACACTTTTCAAAATTACTTTTACACCTCACAATTTCTAAACTAGGCTTTGTATACACCCATACGAGGGTCATTACAAAGTACTTAAAGAAATTTTTCTAATCACACACTACACTCTTGCAAACAAACAAAGTGAGCTAAGTAACTAAGAGCCCATGGATAACCATGGATATAAAGGGTGCTAATACCTTCCCTTTGTATAACCTACCCCCCAAACTCAAAATCTTTTTAAGGTCTTTCTTGTTCTTTTATGTCCTTTCGTTTTGGATAAAATAAAAGTCGGTGGCGACTCTTGCTATCCGTAACATTTAACTAAAGTCAGTTCTCCCACCGTGTTATAGAACTGGCGACTCTGCTGGGGATCTAATAAAAGAGGGGTACCCTTAGGAATTAGATCACTTTAAAATTGTTTGCCTTGTTTGCTTTATACTTATCTGTTGGGTGCTCTTATGTGTGAAAGACCCTAACCCGGATCTAGTGTACCTTAGGTAAATGGCAATAGACCAAGGAAACTGTACGGCGTATATCGATATGGTTGATCTGGTGGCCATAGTTAGTGTGACTTCTTGGTTGGTGCTTATGTTCCTTAAGCAAGTTGAGGATAATATGAGGCTGCCATATGTTGTCAATACACTAACTGACTTTTAGAACCCTAGTCATCCCATCTTGGCCTTTAGAAAGTAGTGAGATAACCGGCTTTGGTGAAGACTGAAGTTGGTTGATACTCGATACTACACTCATTGAGATCCTAAACTTGGAGGGTTTTGGTTGGCAAGTAAGTTGCCTAATGAACAACCACCCTTGTGAAGGATCAATGATTTTGAGATCCCTTAGAACCTGGTTACTTTTGTAGGACATGATGAATCAACTAAACTTCAGGGGAGGGTACTTACCTTTAAACCTCATGCAAGCCTTCAAACCTAGGGCTATTGTGTGACTTGTTTGTGTGTGCCACATGTTTTTGATTGAGCATAACATCATAGCATCATCATGCATCATAAGCATAACATTTTCAGTAACCATTTCAAGGACCAAAGGATTTATCTTTGTTCTTTGTTGCAGGTCATGGCTTCTGCTCGTAGGAATACTATCCGGATCAACTTTGTAGGAATACCTCCTAAGCTTAAGGAATTGGTCTCTCAAGTTTCTGAAAACTCCCAGTTCATCAAGAGGCATGGTCACCTACTGAATCTAGCCACTTCAGGGTTCAATGAAGACATGATGAGTGTCATGTTTCAGTTCTTTGACCCTAAACATCATTGCTTCACATTTCCCGACTATCAGTTGGTTCCTACAATGGAAGAGTTCTCCAAGCTTCTGGGTATACCTATTCTTGATCAGAAACCCTTCACAAGCTTGGAAAAAGAGCCTAAACCTGAAGTCATTGCTGCAGCCTTACATTTAAAGAAATCAGACATTGTCCTAGAAACAAGGAGTGGAGTTAAGGGTATTCTTGCTAAGGTATTGATGAAGAAAGCTCAAGTATTCCTGAAGGCTATGAGTTATGATGCTTTTGAGGAGATCTTAGCCCTATTGATTTATGGCTTAGTACTGTTCCCCAATCCAGACCAGTTCATAGACGTACACGCCGTCCACATATTTCTGACTCGCAATCCAGTGCCTACATTACTTGGAGACATCTTACACTTTCTTCATACCCGTACTAAGAAGGAACGAGAAACTCTGATGTGTTGCATACCTCTATTATCTAGGTGGTTTATTTCTCACCTTCCTCGATCAGTGATGAAGAATGAACAAGGGTTCTGGTGGTCCAAGAGGATTATGTCACTTTCTTATTCAGATATTCGTTGGTGCTCTAGATCTATGGAGAATGTTACCATCATTGACCGTTGTGGGGAGTTCCCTAATGTGCCACTCCTTGGCATAAGAGGGGGCATTACCTACAACCCTTCTTTAGCTCTACGTCAGTTTGGTTACGCTCGGACTGATGGTCCTCATGACATGCTTATTCAGGGTATTGTGTTCGACTACGAAAACAATCTTCAAGGTTACCGTCAAAGGTTCATACGAGCATGGGGTAAAGTGAACAAGGTTGACAGCAAGACTCTGGAACCCAAGTACACTATTCCTATGGAACCATATCTCAGATGGGTACGATCTCGTGCTCAGACTCTTATGATGCCATATCCTGCTATCCTGCCAGTTACCATGGAGCCTGTTGCTGAAGGAGATACTTCTTACATCATTCTTCATCCAGACATGCCCACTGACATGGAAGAGTTACAGAGGTCCTGGATCCAGTTGAAGGAGCAAAGAGATACTTTTGAGACTCATTACAAGGCAAGTCAGGAAAGAATCCTGGAGCTAACAAAACAACTTCACGAGGAGCGGAATCTCAACTCATACCTCAACACAAAGAGGAAACATCCATGGGAGACTTAAAACCCCATTTTTTGTATTCATTTCATTTTTATTGTAAGCCCAAGGGGCAAACAAGTTTATTACTAATAAAAGCTTACTTTTTGGTGGTTTACACAAATTTAAATCCTACGGTCCTTGAAAACATTGCATAAGCATCTACATACCATATTATTGCATCACAGGTTTCTTATGAACATGTATCTTATCTTCTCGCTGTTTATTTCAGCAGAAATGGCTCTTGAACAGACTGTCAAAGATCTCCGGGCTCGGAATGCACAATTCCAAGAGTTGATTCTGAATTTGTCCAAGGGGCAAGATGAGTTGAAGACATTGTTGGCTAAGAAGAAGAAGAAGACTAGAAGATCAGGAGGCCTTATCAATCTGGGAAGAAGATTCAGAGGCCCTATCAAGACAAAGGAACAGGTTGATGATTATGAGTCTGAAAATTCTGAGAAAGAGGGAGGTGGTCCCCATGATACTGTGGGAGATTCTGATTCTGAAGCAAATTATTATCATGATCCTAATGAAGATAAGTACAAGATGCTGGTGGATAGAATGAATGCTATGGAGTTACAAAAATCTTCTGGGCTGGATTTTGAAGATCTGAGTTTAATATCTGGAGTGGTTATACCTATTGGTTTCAAGGTTCCTGCTTTTGTGGTGTATGATGGTGTCTCATGTCCCAAGCTGCATTTAAGATCCTATGTCCGGAGGATTCAACCACATACTGCTGATAAGAAGTTATGGATTCATTTCTTCCAAGAGAGCTTGTCTGGAGCTCAATTGGAATGGTACTATCAATTGGAGAGTGTCAATATCCGTGATTGGAATGATCTTGCTGAGGCCTTCTACAGGCAATACCAATACAATGCTGATTTAGCACCTACTCGCATGCAACTACAAAGCATGTCAATGGGTGCTAAGGAGAATTTCAAGGAGTATGCCCAGAAATGGAGAGACCTGGCTGGCAGAGTTCAACCTCCTCTGACTGACAGGGAGCTAGTGGATATGTTTATGAGTATGCTGAATAGTCCTTTCTATAGTCACCTCATTGGAAGCTCATCATCTGGTTTCACTGAGCTGATAATGACTGGAGAGCGTGTGGAAAGTGGTATAAGAAGTGGTAAGATACAGGTGGGTGCCTCTTCATCAAGCACTGCAAAGAAGCCCCTTAGTGGAAAGTAGGAGTCTAATGCTGTGTATGGTCAACCTGGCCGTAACAGAAGTCACCAATCCGTAGGAGCAGTTCACATTTCTAATCCTACTCCTGCAACACCAGAGCTACCACAGAGTAATCAACAGAAGCCTAGAAGACAATTCACCAAGATCAACATGTCACTGGCCCAAGCCTTGCAACACATGTTGAAAGGGGAACTCATTACTTTGAAGGACCCTCCTCAGAATCCTAATACTTCCTCTCCTCGGTACAATCCTAATGCACGATGTGCCTATCATTCTAATTGTCCGGGACATGACACCAACAATTGCTGGGTGCTGAAAAATAAGATTCAAGATATGATTGAAGCTGGGGAGATTGAATTTGACCCTCCTGGGACTCCAAATGTGATTACTGCTCCCATGCCCAATCATGAGAAGACTGTTAATGCTGTTGATGAAGTTTCATATGTTTCCTCAGTAGAAGATGTGACTACTCCCTTATCTATTATCAAGAAGAAGCTGGTGCAGGCTAGATTCTTTCCAGGTTGCAACGAAGACTGTTTTTATTGTGCCTACAAACCTGATAGCTGCTGGAAGTTGAAAGATGGTATTCAACGCCTCATGGAAAATTACACTATATTGTTTGAGAGAACTCCTTCTGTGGAAAGTATGTGTGAACACCTAACTCGAGGTAAGAAGTTTGAAGATGTGGATATGGTTGATAAAGTGCCAGTGAAGATTACCTCCAAAGGCCCTGTCAAGATCACTTCCAAGGGTCCAATCAAAATTACTGCTGAAGGCCTGGTGAAGACTGTTGCTGAAGTTAGAGTGCCTCCCATGATTATTACCACTCCTGGCCCTATTCCTTATACTTCTGATAAAGCTATACCCTGGATTTACGATTCTGGTGTTTATATCCATGGTGTTAAGCAGGAACCTTTGTCTGATACACCTGTTACTGATGATAACCTTGATGTTGATAATATTGCTGGATCTAGTAAGATCACCAGAAGTGGAAGAATTTTCTCTCCTCCAGCTACCTCAAAAAATACAGTTCTTCCGACTACTACCTCCACTTCTGAGCCAAGTACTGATGCTCGAGGCAAAGGTCCTATGGTTGAACCTGTGCAAGCTGAAGCACCGACTGCTGAAAATCTCTCTAAACAGATGGAAGAAGTGCTGAAGATCATTCGTAAGAGTGATTATGATATTGTTGACCAGCTGGGGCATACTCCCTCCAAAATTTCCATGTTGTCTTTGTTGCTGTGTTCTGAGGCTCATGCTAAAGCCTTGATCAAATTCTTAAGGACTGCTCATGTACCAAATGAAATTTCTGTGGATCAATTTGAAAATTGTGTTGCACATCTGACTTATGATAATGGGTTAGGTTTTTCTGATGCTGACTTGACTCCTGCCAAAAGAAACCATAACAGAGCTTTACATATCTCCATTGAATGTAGGGGCACTACCTTATCTCATGTGTTGATAGACAATGGCTCTTCATTGAATGTACTTCCCAAAGAGGTTCTGAACAAGCTCAGTCCTGAAGATGCTGTGTTAAGATCAAGTAATATAGTGGTGAGAGCCTTTGATGGTTCAAGAAAAGTGGTGCATGGGGAAATAGATCTCCCGATCAAAGTAGGCTCTCAAGTCTTCGATTCTACCTTCTATGTAATGGATATTCGTCCTGCGTACTCTTGTTTGCTTGGGCGCCCCTGGATCCACGGGGCAGGTGCTGTGACCTCCACTCTACATCAGAAGTTGAGATATCCTGTGAAGGGAAAGATCGTAACTGTTTATGGAGAGGAAGAATATATGGTCAGTCATGTGAATACATTTAAGTATGTTGAAGTGGAAGGTGAATATGTTGAGACTCCTTGCCAGACATTTGAAGTAGTTCCTTCGGTCGTTCCCGCTACTGAAGCTCCTCCTGTGGTTAAAAGAGTTCCTGTGGTTACGAGAGTACCTTCTACAATGGCTTCCCTCAAAGACGCTAGAGCTGTGGTTGAAGAAGATGGTTGTACTATTTGGGGTCAGCTTCCCGACATTCCTTACAAGTCTGACAAGTTTGGTCTGGGTTTCACTGCAGAATCCCAGAAGGCTGTTCGTCGTGCTCGTGCTGTTCGTACCACCAATCCAGGGAACATGAAAGATCAAATCAATGTTGTGGGTGACTATAATGAAGACTACAATCTGGATATTTGGATTTTTCCTACTGTGGGTGATGGGCTCAACAATTGGAAGACTGAAGACGTTATTCCTATCTCCTTTAGTCAGGAGTAAATACTATTACTGCGTTGTTGTTTTTAAGCCTTGTGCCTTACCCGGGGCACAATGGTATGCTTGTTTCGGGATGTCATTTCATTTGCATACTTCATTCAATAAAAATCAATGGACGTTTCGTTTTCGTAAATATTGGGATCTTTGTTTTTCTTTTATTTTATTTTCATCAGCTATGTGTTCTTACACACACCCACATCACTAAAATGCAGATCCTCATCCACTCTGGATCCTGTTGATAACAGTTCTACTATTGCCAATTATAATTTCGAGAATCCGATCTATCAAGCTGAAGATGGAAAGGATAAAGATTGTGAAGTACCTGTAGAGCTTGCTAGGTTATTACAACAAGAAGAGAAAGTTACACAGCCGCATGAGGAATCAATTGAGGTTGTAAATCTGGGTACTGAAGTAGACAAGAAAGAAGTCAAAATAGGAGCAGGCTTGGAAAACAGTGTCAAAGAAAGATTGAGTCGGATGTTACATGACTATGTAGAGGTTTTCGCTGGAAAAATCAAGAGATGATATGGAATGATGAATGTCAAGAAGCTTTTGACAAAATCAAGAAATATCTCCAAGAACCTATAAATCTGATGCCACCAGTTGAAGGAAGACCTCTAATCATGTATTTGACCGTGTTAGAAAATTCAATAGGGTGTGTGTTGGGGCAACATGACGAGTCTGGTCGAAAAGAGCATGCAATATACTATCTTAGCAAAAGGTACCTGTAGCACCTCAAATTTGCACCTATCATTGTACATACATACTCATATTAGGTCATAGCATAACATGGTCCACTGCATAGCATTGCATTGTCCCTTTTGCCCAAGTGCAAGATCATCAAGAGAATTAGGTCAAACTGGTCAGGAGATCAGTCAATCAAGCAAGCAAGTACAATTTCGAAGAAGCCAAGACCCTGGGGTTGGTCCAACATGTTCTCATGACTTGGGGATCCATTTGAAGTGTTTAGGTCAAAGATTGGATGTTCAGAGGTCATCATTCAGTGCACAATCAGTCAGAAACCCTAAAAAGTCAAACTTGGTCAACTGTGATTGATTTTATGGTTTTGATGGATGGATTTGGTTTGAGAGAGCTTATTCATGTCCAAATAGGCCTCATATATCATGGCAAACATCATCATTGAAGAATTTGAAGCCAAATCAGAAATTTCCAAAAATAGAAACTGGACCTGTAATTTCAACTGCCAAAAATGGAAACTTCTTGAGCCTAAACTTACATCATGATACAAGCTTCAAATGAATTTTTTCCCAACATGAAAGTTGAAGATCTTGTTCTCCCATTTCCAAAAAGTCCAAGAACACTCAATTCCCATGTATGGTTGGCAAGATATGATCAATTCATTTTCAAAAATTCTTGAACTTCAAAAGGCCATATCTCTCAAACCATTTGGCCAAATTTGGTGAGGTTTTTTCCAACAAGTCACATTTGACCTCCTTTTTCCAAAAATGTAACCTTAATGCACCAAAACCTCATGGATCAAAATGGCATTTTTTCACTTACATGTTTTATTTTCAAGTAAGGGTGAAAAGTGACTTTTTGATTTAATCATTTCCAGTCACTTTGGCCTTGCAAATATGTTCAGAAATGTTGTTTGTGACTTGTGGAAGGCCCAATTTTCGTGCTATAGCCACTACACCTCACCATGTGAACCAAAGTGGTCATTTTAGCAATTTTGATTTTAAAACAAAACATGATTAGCACCTTGCTTAGCAACCTTAAACAGCAAATATATAGGTTGTTTTCTGATCATTTGCAACCCTAGCAGCTATTTTGCACACAGAAAAATCTCACTCTCTCAAATTCTCATTTTCTCTCATTTTGGAAAATCTGTCAACAAGCTTCAAGAACTCAACTGTGCCTTGCTTGCTACAACATCTATTCCCCATCTTGAGCTTATTTCCACCTTCATTTCACAACTGTAACCACCAATTCGTGACTGTTCTCTCTAAAGCATCATCAATGGCAGATTTCGATTTGGTTTGTTTCAAGCATCACTGAGCTAAAATTATCCAACCATACATCTTTTGGAAGCTTTGTGTGTATCAGTTTCAAGCTTGCAGCACCAAACAACAACTGTTTCTCAAATTTCTTCAGAATCAAGTGCTTTTAGTTGCTCAGTTCCTTGTGAACTTTTGCTTTGCTTTGCTTGTATAAGCAATTTGCATTGAGGTATACTTCTAATCTTCATGTAGTCTGGAAGACCTGGCATGTTACTTGGCCAGGCAACTGTCTAAAGTCCTCCTTAAGAGGCAATGTTTTTGTATGTTTATAATTTGTCCCTGTACATTCAAAGACCTCCTAAGTGAAGAGGCAATTGGCAGAACCCAAGTGATATGCAACCTATCCCCTGCTAGTCTGTGTGTCACTCACCTTGCTCACACTCCTTGTGTTGATGCATAGTGAGTAAAAACCCAAGATCTATCGAGTCTAACTTGTGGATAGAGTTCCTACTTTCTGAACTCCCACACCTTCTAATATTCAAATGCTCTCCCTGACCAGGGATAAGAGCAATGAGGCACACCCCTCATCTCCTTTCATCTGCTTCACCTTGGCTCTCAATGTCAAGGTTAAGAGCAACATTAACCCAATTCCAGTGGTTTGTTTGTTGAGGTTGATATGACCCCTCGACTAAAACCTAGCCTTGTTTGAGCCCCTTGCTTGTGTATAGTGTGTGCTACCTGTGCTTGTATTTGTTTGACTTGCTTCCTGTGCAAGTTAGGGTTAGTTTAGACTTGCTTCCTGTGCAAGATAGGTTTTGCTTGACTTGCTTCCTGTGCAAGTTAAGTGTGTGTGTGGCTTGCTTCCTGTGCAAGCCATGTTTAGGATAGGTTGGCTCCCTGTGCCAAATAGCTAGAAACCTTAACTTAGGGTTGATTTGCATGATAACATCTAGGCTCGAGTCGTAGTCTCCCTAGTTGTGTCTCCCTCTGTTATCTGGTTTAGGCTAGATCCTTTGTCCCTGCGTAGGGGAACTACATCGCCCTGATCTTCATACCAGATGAAGTATGTAGGCAGGAGATTGAGCTGATCTCTCCGGGCGCCTTTTTAGTTTTTTTGTGTGAGTTGTCTGACAGTTGCTAGGCTCGAGTGCCTGACTCCTTAGCAATTTGTTGTCTGTTTGTTTGAGTGTGTGCTTGACAGTTATAGGCTCGAGTCCCCGACTCCCTATCAACTTGTTATGTTGTTGTGTGCTTGGAAGCTGATGTAAGACCATCGAGTGGCATTCGGGTTCCAATGTGGGTGTGTTTTGGTTCGGATGCTGATGTAAGTCCAGTGATTGGCATTCGGGCTCCATGTTTGCCTTTGCCTGTGTTTGTTTGTGTGCGTGTCAGCCGAGCTACGAATGCTCTGATTCTCCTTCGTCCAAAGGAGATACGTATGCATAGGATGCGATATCCTAGCGAGCATAGGTCGTTTCCCCGGTCCGAACTACTTCGACTCTGATGTCTATGCTAGATAGACTAAGTAGGCCCAGGATGCGATATCCTGCCGAGTCAGTTTCAGTCAGTTTCTTGTGTCTCTTTCAGCCAGTGTGTGTGTGTTTGAGCAGTGTCTTAGCAACCAATTTCCTTCCTTTTGTGCGTGGATCCCGTAGAGTACTACGGATGCGTAGGGGTGCTAATACCTTCCCTTCGCATAACCGACTCCCGAACCCATTCTCTTTGGTCGCGAGACCATGTTCTTTCCTAGGTTTACTTCGAGCGTTTCCTTTCCCTCTTTTGGGATAAATAACGCACGGTGGCGGCTCTGTTGTTCTTGTTTTCCCGCCGGTTTTTCGCGTAATGCGACAGCTGGCGACTCTGCTGGGGAGTAGAGAAGTTGACCTGTGCTGGTCCATCTTCCCTGAGCGAGTCTCTCCTAGCGCTCTCTAGGTTAGGGTTTTGGTTGCTTTGTGCTGTGTTTATTTGTTGCCTTCATTATTTGGTCATTTCATTTATTGATTGCATTGATTGTGAGCATTAATGTTTGCATTCATATTCATTATTCATTCTGCCTGGCTGGTTGTCTGTTTTTCTTTGTGGGGTGGGAGTCAGTTGAGGTAAAAGGTCCAATGCCCAGACCATGAGTGAAATCTAGGATGATTAGGAATAAAGTGATTCATGGGAAGCGGGTGGTATTGCGCCACTTAGCAGAACATTGATATCACGAGCAGTTCAGACCCTGGTGGGGTATCGTCGTTACATACTTCGGGTGTGTAGATGATGGTATTCTGCGAAAGGTTATTTATGCTGCGTTTCTCTCGACCTTACCCTGGCCTAGACTACACCCGTGAGTGGGGAAGGGTTGATCATTACAGGTACTGTTGGTGACTTTTTGTTCTGTTGGTGACTTCGGGTTCAGACAACAGTGTATTCAGTTGACCTCGTGTTTTCAAGTTGGATTTGGGTTCTGATTTTGACTGAAGCTTCGACCTAGTGATCAGAATTGCACAACCAACCAGCCAATCCAGTCTGCATCATTTGCATCATAGCATATTTATTTTCCAAAAGATACGCAATCAAAAAAAAATCAAAAGGAAAAAAATCAAGAAAAAAAAAGAAGAAAAAGAAAAGAAAAAAAAACTAATCTCTGCATGCATATCATTTCTCAGGTACATTCCAGAGCTTGGTCTACTGATAGAGATGGCAACAGTCCCAGAGCCGAAGCGGAAGACCTGTTCCTACAGCTTTCATCGTGAGTCGTTGACTTCATTGATTGAGTTGGGTAGTCTTGTGACTGATGATCGTCTGAAGGGTTTCGTTGGGCAGTATGGGGATCTCCTGACAGTGTTGAAGACAGTAGTTGATCCGGTGCCTCTACAGACACTTCTCCAGTTCTACGATCCGGAGCTCAGATGCTTCACATTTCAAGACTATCAGTTGGCACCTACTCTCGAGGAGTACTCTATCTTGATGAGCATCCCGATTCAGCACCAGATTCCCTTTTTGGACGTCCCAAAGGAGGTTAACTTCAGATTGATTGCCAGAGTTCTCCGATTGAGTGTCAAGGAAATTTGTGATAATTGGAAGCCCAGTGGGGGAGTCGTGGGTCTGCCATTGAAGTTTCTTTTGAGAGTGGCTAGAGATGAAGCAGAGAAGGGGAATTGGGAAGTTTTTCACGCACAGCTTGCTGCCATGATCTATGGGATCGTCCTGTTCCCAAGCATGCCTAATTTCATTGACTATGCTGCTATTACTATCTTCATCAGAGGGAATCCAGTCCCCACCCTATTAGCTGACACTTACTATGCCATTCACAATAGGCATGGTAAGGGTGGAGCCATCAGGTGCTGTTTACCTCTCCTGTTCAGATGGTTCATGTCACTCCTGCCCGTCAGTGGACCCTTTGTGGATACCCAGAGCACTCTTAAGTGGACTCAGAGGGTCATGTCGCTCACCTCCTACGACATCAGATGGCAATCTTACCGGATGGACGTACGGAATGTTGTTATGAGTTGTGGTGAATTCTGGAACGTGCCACTCGTGGGGACCAAAGGATGTATAAACTATAATCTAGTTCTTTCTTTTCGCCAGTTAGGGTTTGTTATGAAGGGAAGACCACTTGAAGCTGAGATAGCGGAGAGTGTGTATTTTGAGAAGAAAGATGACCCTGTTAGATTGGAGCAGGTAGGAAGAGCTTGGAGATCTGTTGGAGTGAAGGATGGATCCGTTTTAGGGAAGAAGTTTGCCATTGCAATGCCCGATTACACTGATTGGGTAAAGAAGAGAGTGGAAACTTTATTGCTACCCTACGATAGGATGGAGCCGTTGCAGGAGCAACCACCTTTGGTTCTTGCTGATAGTGTGCCTGCTGAGCACTATAAGCAAGCTTTGATGGAAAGTCGCTGTTTGAGGGAGAAGGAGCAGGACACCCAGATGCAGTTGTACAAAGCTAAAGCTGATAAGCTGCACTTGGCCCATCAACTCAGGGAAGTGCAAGGAGAGGATGCTAGCAGAGCCAGGAGTAAGAAGAGGTCATATGAGGAGATGGAATCCCTGTTGGATGCAGAGCATAGGGAATGCTTGAGGCTGCAGAGAGCAGAAGTCAACTATCAGAAGAAGATCAGAGACCTAGAAAAGCAACTCAGAGACAAAGACGTTCAGTTGAAGAAGGAGATGGATTTGAGACAGAAATCAGAGGATTACCTTGGAGGAGAAGTATTGGAGCTTAGAAGACAATTGAAGGAGAAGATTACCCCTCTACCAGAATGTTCAGAATGCACACTGTTGATAGACCAGTGCCATTACCTGAAGACCCTCGTTCCGGAAGACCGTCTGTCTTAGATTGTATCTTTGTTTGTTTTTGTTGAGAATCACCTCCAGGCCTGTTGGATGGGATTCATTTGCTTGTACTCCGTCTTTTGGATCTTTATTGTTGAGAATCACCTCCAGGCTTGTTGGATGGGATTCATTTCTTTGTACTCTGTTTCGAATTTTTGTTGACTTCTGGTTATATGACCTTTTTACCCTTATTTATAGATAAGGTTGTCAGTATTTCCCTGTTGTTCTCATTTTCCTTGTATCCTGTTGTTCTCTTGTTGCTGCAGGTTGCCACCTTTTGAGGATGGGTCAGGCTCTTTGAATGCCTGAGAAATGAGCATATCATGTGCATCATACACATCATTAACATCATACTCATCTCATTTGCATAACAGGTGTTCTTGTGTCGTCTTCTCACTTTGATTCCTGTGTCCAGGCAGGATAGCTGATCAAACACCGCACCGCTACTCAACGCGACTCAACCATCAACGCAATATGGATCAAGTACAAGCCGAGTTAGCTGAGATGGGGGCTAACATGGCCCAATTCATTCATATGATGCAAGGGGTTGCGCAAGGACAAGAAGAAATCCGAGATATGGTTCAGAGGCAAGAAGCTGCGTTGCCGCCGGTCAATCCACCTCTGCAAGAAGGAAATCCAGTTCCTGACATTCCTGCTGCTGCTATTCCCGTCAACAACTATGCTGAAGGTGAAGAGTTGAGGGGTATTCGAGTTAACGGTCAACCTATTGCTCCAGATGCTGCTAATGCCAGAGTCATCCATGCTCCGGCCCGTAACAGAATTCCGATTGTTGACAGACAAGAGGATATGTTTACCTTACTCAGTGAAGACGAAGATATTCTGGGAAGAAATGATGCGAGAGATCGTAAAGTCGAGGCCCTTGCTGAGAAAATTCGGGCTATGGAATGTCAAAACTCCCTCGGTTTTGATGTTACAAACATGGGATTAGTTGAAGGTCTGAAAATCCCGCACAAGTTCAAGGCACCGTCATTCGACAAATACAACGGTACCTCCTGCCCTCGCACCCATGTGCAGGCGTACTACAGAAAGATATCCGCATACACTGATGATGAGAAGATGTGGATGTATTTCTTCCAAGACAGCCTATCTGGGGCGTCTTTGGACTGGTATATGGAGTTGAAGCGGGATTCAATCAGATGCTGGAGGGATTTGGGTGAAGCATTCCTCAGACAGTACAAGCATAATATGGACATGGCTCCGACCCGGACTCAGCTGCAGAGTTTGTGTCAGAAAAACAATGAGAGCTTTAAAGAGTACGCCCAGAGATGGCGCGAGCTTGCTGCGAGAGTTCAACCCCCTATGCTGGAAAGGGAGTTGACTGACATGTTTATCAGCACTCTTCAAGGTGTGTATATGGACCGGATGGGAAGCTGCCCATTCGGAAGTTTTTCTGATGTCGTCATCTGTGGCGAGAGAACCGAAAGTCTGATCAAGGCCGGTAGGATTCATGATGTGGGTTCTTCTTCGTCATCGAAGAAACCTTTCTCTGGGGCACCTCGCCGTAGAGAAGGAGAGACCAATGCTGTCCACCGTGGGAATGTGTACAGAGGAGGGGTGAGTAGAGAACAATATCGTCCGGTAGCTGCAATAACTATTCCTGCACCTCAACCTCGCCAACAACAACAACCAAGGGTTCAACAACCACCACAACAACAACAGCAGCAACGTCCCTATCAGCCAAGACAAAGGTTGCAGGCTGATAGAAGGTTTGACCTGTTGCCCATGACTTACGCCGAATTACTGCCCGAACTACTCCGGTTAGGGTTTGTTGAATTGCGTACCATGGCTACTCCAACAGTGCTGCCTCCTGGGTATGATGCGAACGTCCGCTGTGACTTTCATTCTGGGGCACCAGGCCACCATACTGAGAGATGCCGGGCTTTGCAGCACAAAGTTCAAGATCTGATCGATGCCAAGGCGATCAACTTCTCCCCGGCACCTAACGTTGTGAACAATCCTATGCCTCAGCATGGAGGACATAGGGTGAACAATATTGAAGAAGGAGAAGCTGAAAATCTGGTTGACAATGTCGATGATGTTCAGACTTCTTTATCAGTTGTGAAGGGCCGTCTGTTGAAGGGGGGTGTCTACCCAGGTTGTGATGAAGGTTGTTTGGGTTGTTCTGAAGCTGCTAATGGTTGTGACCAGTTGAAGGCTGGTATACAAAGATTGATTGATGAAGGCTGTCTCCAGTTCAGTCGGGCTGTTCAAGACAATGGGTCAGTGTCAACTGTCACCATCTACTACAAGCCGTCTGAAGGACGAGGACGAGGGGTTGTTGGTACATCAGCAACAAGCAGTGCTCCAGTTACCATTCCTGCTCCGGTAACCATCAATGCTCCAACTACTATCAATGCGTCTGGCAGAAGACAAGTGGAAAATAGTAGGGCTGTTCCGTGGAGGTATGACAATGCCTATCGCAGCAATCGGAGGGCTGACAATCAGACTAGACCAGCAAATCAAACGCCTGTGACAATCAGTGCACCGGTAAGAACTCTTGTGGTTGCAAGTCCTGTGGTGGACAATGTCGGTGGACCGAGAGGTTTTACCCGGAGTGGACGACTGTTTGCTCCTCAGCCATTGAGAGATGCTAATGCTGAGGCATCCGCTAGGGCTAAGGGCAAGCAATTTGTGGTTGACGAGGAACCGGCTCAGAAGGAGGCTGAGGGTTCTTTTGAAAAGGACGTCGAGGAATTTATGAAGATTATCAAGAAGAGTGACTACAAGATAGTAGATCAGCTCAATCAGACTCCGTCCAAAATTTCAATACTCTCTTTGCTGTTGTGCTCAGAGGCACATCGTGATGCCTTGCTGAAGATGTTAAACATGGCATGTGTACCGCAAGAGATCTCAGTCAACCAGCTGAAGGGTGTGCTAGCCAACGTGAGCACCAGGCATGGTGTAGGTTTCACTGACCTAGACTTGACGCCTGAGGGTCGTAATCATAACAAAGCCTTGCACATCACTATGAAGTGCAAGGGTGCTGTTTTGTCTCACGTGTTGGTAGACACCGGGTCGTCCCTGAATGTCCTGCCCAAGCAAATTTTGAAGAAGATTGATGTTGAGGGAGTTGTGCTCACTCCCAGTGACCTTATTGTACGTGCTTTTGACGGATCCAAACGTTCTGTGTTTGGTGAAGTTACCTTGCCGGTGAAAATAGGTCCGGAAGTTTTTGATGTAATCTTCTATGTGATGGACATTCAGCCCGCCTATAGCTGTTTGTTGGGGCGTCCGTGGATACACGCAGCTGGGGCAGTCTCGTCGACTCTCCATCAAAAACTCAAATATGTCTGGAACAGTCAGATTGTGACCGTATGTGGCGAAGAAGAGATTCTGGTGAGCCACCTCTCCTCGTTCAAGTATGTCAAGGTGGATGGTGAGATCCATGAAACCTTGTGCCAGGCATTTGAGACCGTGGCGCTTGAGAGAGTAGCTTGTGCTGAGCAGAGGAAGCCTGGTGCTTCGATTGCATCCTACAAGCAAGCCAAGGAGGTGGTTGACTCTGGTAAAGCTGAGGGCTGGGGCAAGATGGTTGACTTGCCTATCAAGGAAGACAAATTTGGAATCGGTTATGAGCCTCTTCAGGCAGAACAGAATGCGGGTCCGAGCACCTTTACCAGCGCTGGGCTGATGAACCATGGAGATGTCTTTGCTACTGATGGTGAAGACTGTGACGGTGACTGCAATGTAGACGTCTGGGTCCGCCCTTGGGCGCCAGGGGAGTCTATCAATAATTGGACGGCTGAAGAAGTGGTCCAAGTTACTCTTCTGACAGAGTAATTTTCCTTTGTTTTTTCATTTTGCATGAAAACCCTACGTTCTGCCCAAGGCGTAGTGGTTCACTGTAGGGCCTCATCATGTTTTAATGATTATCATAAATAAAGGACGTTTTGCAATCAAATTTTGAGATCTTTGTCTTTCTATTTTTGTTTTCACTTTTTTTTCAAAATAAAAATAAAAATGGCAATGTTTTTGTTTTTTGTGACTTTATTGAAATCTTTTTCTAAAAACAAAACATTAAACATGCAGAAGTGATATTTTGGCATCCACTGTGAACGACTCTGTTATGGCTCAGTATGATTTTGATAATCCCATCTACCAAGCTGAAGAGGAGAGTGAGGAAGACTGTGAACTCCCTGCAGAATTGGTCAGATTACTGAAGCAAGAGGAAAGGGTCATCCAACCTCATCAGGAGGATTTGGAAATTGTTAATCTGGGTACTGAGGACACCAGAAGAGAGATCAAGATTGGGGCTGCTTTAGAAGACTCTGTCAAGAGGAGGTTAATTGAGATGCTGAGAGAATATGTGGAAATATTCGCCTGGACATATCAAGACATGCCTGGGTTAGATACAGACATTGTGGTGCATCGGTTACCTCTTAGAGAAGAGTGTCCGTCGGTCAAGCAGAAGTTTCGCAGAACAAGTCCTGATATGGCTGTTAAAATCAAGGAAGAGGTTCAGAAGCAGTGGGATGCAGGTTTTCTGGCTGTTACCAGATATCCACCGTGGGTTGCCAACATTGTTCCTGTGCCAAAGAAGGATGGCAAAGTCAGAATGTGTGTCGACTACCGGGATTTGAATAGGGCGAGTCCGAAAGATGATTTCCCATTACCTCACATTGATGTATTGGTGGATAATACGGCTCAATCCTCGGTATTCTCTTTCATGGACGGTTTCTCAGGCTATAACCAGATCAAGATGGGGCCAGAGGACATGGAAAAGACGACATTCATTACACCTTGGGGCACGTTCTGCTACAAAGTGATGCCGTTTGGGCTGAAGAATGCCGGTGCTACCTATCAGAGGGCAATGACGACTCTCTTTCATGACATGATGCACAAAGAAATCGAAGTGTACGTGGATGATATGATTGTGAAGTCGCAGACAGAAGAGGAGCACCTGGTTAATCTGCAGAAGTTGTTTGACAGATTGGTCAAGTTCAAGCTGAGGCTGAATCCGAACAAGTGTACGTTTGGGGTGAGATCAGGGAAGCTGTTAGGCTTCATTGTCAGTGAAAAAGGGATGGAGGTTGATCCAGCTAAAGTCAAAGCTATTCAAGAGATGCCTGAACCAAAAACGGAGAAGCAAGTCCGTGGGTTTTTAGGGAGATTGAACTACATTGCAAGGTTCATATCTCACCTAACTGCCACGTGTGAACCAATTTTCAAACTACTCAGAAAGAATCAGGCGATCAAATGGAATGATGATTGTCAGAAAGCTTTTGACAAGATCAAAGAATATTTACAGAACCCTCCAATCCTGATTCCTCCAGTTCCTGGGAGACCACTGATAATGTACCTATCAGTTACCGAGACTTCAATGGGTTGTGTATTGGGACAGCATGACGAGTCTGGTCGAAAAGAGCATGCCATATACTACCTTAGCAAAAAGTTTACCGACTGTGAAACAAGATATTCACTGCTCGAGAAAACTTGCTGTGCTTTGGCCTGGGCTGCTCGCCGACTAAGGCAGTATATGTTGAACCATACTACTCTGTTGATTTCTAAGATGGATCCAGTGAAGTACATCTTTGAGAAGCCAGCTCTCACCGGACGTGTTGCCCGATGGCAGATGATTTTAACAGAGTATGACATTCAGTACACGTCACAGAAGGCCATCAAAGGTAGTATTCTGTCAGACTATCTTGCCGAGCAACCGATCGATGATTATCAGCCTATGATGTTTGAATTCCCTGATGAAGACATCATGTATCTGAAGATGAAAGATTGTGAAGAGCCGCTTGTCGAGGAAGGACCGGATCCTGATGACAAGTGGACACTGATGTTTGATGGGGCTGTGAATATGAACGGTAATGGTGTTGGGGCCGTATTGATCAATCCTAAAGGTGCTCATATACCTTTCTCTGCCAGATTAACTTTCGACATCACCAACAGTGAAGCTGAGTATGAGGCTTGTATCATGGGGATAGAAGAAGCCATTGATCTGAGGATCAAAACACTTGACATACTTGGAGATTCTGCTCTAGTGATCAATCAGGTCAATGGAGATTGGAATACAAACCAGCCGCATCTGATTCCGTATAGAGATTACACCAGAAGAATACTGACGTTCTTCAAGAAGGTGAAGTTGTACCATGTCCCCCGGGATGAAAATCAAATGGCTGATGCTTTGGCTACTTTATCGTCCATGATAAAGGTTCATTGGTGGAACCATGTGCCACATGTTGCGGTGAATCGACTCGAGAGACCTGCGTATGTGTTTGCAGCCGAGTCTGTTGTTGCTATTGATGAAAAGCCGTGGTATTATGATATCAAGAACTTCCTCAAGACTCAAGAATATCCTGAGGGTGCGTCGAAGAATGATAAGAAGAACCTGAGAAGGCTAGCTGGAAGCTTTTATTTGAATCAGGATGACGTGTTGTATAAGCGGAACTTTGACATGGTCTTGCTCAGATGCGTGGATAGACACGAAGCAGACATGTTAATGCAAGAAGTGCACGAGGGTTCGTTTGGTACCCATGCTGGTGGTCATGCAATGTCGAAGAAATTGCTGAGAGCCGGTTATTACTGGATGACGATGGAATCCGATTGTTTCAAATATGCTCGGAAGTGCCATAAGTGTCAAATCTATGCTGATAAGGTGCATGTACCACCAAGCTCGTTGAATGTCATGAACTCGCCTTGGCCGTTTGCCATGTGGGGCATCGATATGATTGGGAAGATTGAGCCTACTGCTTCGAATGGACATCGCTTCATCTTAGTCGCGATTGATTACTTCACCAAATGGGTAGAAGCAGCTTCTTTTGCTAGTGTTACCAAACAAGTGGTTGCCCGGTTCATCAAGAAAGAAATCATCTGTCGTTATGGAGTCCCTGAGAGAATTATCACTGACAATGGTTCGAATCTCAACAACAAAATGATGAAGGAACTTTGCAGAGATTTCAAGATTGAACATCACAATTCTTCTCCCTACAGACCAAAGATGAACGGTGCTGTAGAGGCAGCTAATAAGAACATCAAGAAGATTGTGCAGAAGAGGGTCATTACGTACAAGGATTGGTGTAACACCCTTCTAAATACCCCAAAATTTTATAATTTCAAATAACAATATATTCATCAGAGTAATTATGCCCCGAAGGGTGTCACACAATCATTTCACAACAATCATCCAATATCCTGTCATGCTCATTTATTAAATCAAAATAAGGTTCTTTTGCATAATTCGCAGCGGAATAAAATCCAACATCAATGTAAAGCATGTAACACGATACATGTAAATCATTCAACAACCAATATCAAATTAATTAAAACATCCCCTCCCGATGTTACATCTATCAGAGCATGACCCATAAGAACTACTCTAGACTCCAAGCATTAGCTTCTACTCGACTCATTTCTCGTTACCTGAAAAATAGGTTGTAAGGGTGAGTTCCTCAATCAATATAATAAGCATTATAGAACAACATGTAATGCTAAGTAAATAACGCATCAATTCACCCTAACCAGACTACGCATCCAGCAACGGCAATATCCGTCCCAACATCATATTCAACAATAATATATATCATATGTATAATCCTCAAACCATATTCAACACCAACAACACAACACAACGATTTACTCACTAATTCCTCACAATGGGAATTAGCTACAGCCCCACAGGCTATGCCATGCATTCATTATGCAATGAGACTCCATGAAATGCGGTACCGACTCTTCTCGAACATATAGTTCAAGCTCACCGATCCCTCCAGATACGGCTACTGAGCCCACTAGTCCCACTCATTGAGATCTAATGACTCACTCACTAATTCCTCACCATGGGAATTAGCTACAGCCCCGAAGGCTAGACTATGCACACTAATCATCTAGCATGCAAACATCAACAACAAATCCACACTGATTCACTCACTAATTCCTCACCATGGGAATTAGCTACAGCCCCGAAGGCTAGACTATGCACACTAATCATCTAGCATGCAAACATCAACAACAAATCCACACTGATTCACTCACTAATTCCTCACCATGGGAATTAGCTACAGCCCCGAAGGCTATGCTATGCACGCTAATCATCTAGCAATGCAGCATCAACAACAATTCACAACGGACCTAAGCTCACACATATAAGCCATACAGCAGTCCATTCACAACACAGACATAATATATACATTCACCTCACTATGCATGCCATCATACATCATCAACACATCATTATTATGCAAATCAATTAAACACAGTATTAGCATTCTCTACTAATACTTATACTGCTCACAACAGCGGGGTATAATCCCTATCACATCATGTGCCAACATAGGTCAGCTCTCAATTAAGTACACAACATTAAAATATCCATTTTTCCACTCTGCAACGTACTATATCAATTTTTTCCACAGCTCAAAGCTCACAGGTCGGCGCAAAGACTCTGCTCAACTGGAGGGAGTCAGCGCAAAAGCCCTATGCGTCGACGCATACAGTCGACGCTTAGCTTACTGGTCGGCGCAAAACTACCATGCGTCGACGCATGCAGTCAGCGCATGCCTCACGGGTCAGCGCACGCCGACCCTATGGTCGACCGCTCGCGCGCAGACTCAGATTTTCTGAGTTATTTCCAGGTTTCCGTCAGCTTACGTTTATCCGGTTTTCCGGCCGTTTCCTCAACTACAACCATCTCTGAACAGAACAATTCGTCCGGTAAATTGGTAGCGCCGATTCAAGTTTTCAAATGGGGATTCGTGCCCTAGTCTAACATTCAAGACTCACACAACTACCGATTCAATTTACAGATTTTACACAGTTTAACCAACATCAATTTCAGCATATACAGTTCCAATTAGGGCTAACTTAACGACTTATCACTACCCACTACATATTATCCCATAATACCCATTAATCGACGATAAACCCCCCTTACCTGAGTTAATCTGTCGAATCTTTCAGCTTCAAGCTCTTCCTTCTTCAACCTTTGCTCTACAGCTCTTTGCCCTTTTCCTCTTCTCTGCAGCTTCTCAGTTTCACGTGAAACCTTCTTTTCCAAAAGATCAAATCTTTTTACTGATTCCAACTTATATATTTTTTCCAAAATAATAATAATAATAATAAATCCAAAATTCCAATTATTTAATTAAATTAATAAATTAAATATTAATTTAAATTAAATAAGTGTCTTATTTGTCTTGGGGTGTTACAACTCTCCCCCACTAAAAGAGTTTTCGTCCTCGAAAACATACCTCAAGCGAACAACTCTGGGTAAGATTCCTTCATCTTACTCTCCAGTTCCCAAGTCACATTGCCACCTGCTGGTCCTCCCCAAGCTACTTTCACCAAAGCAATCTCTTTACCCCGCAACTGCTTCAACTCTCGATCCTCGATCCTCATAGGCGATGTTTCAACAGTCAGGTTATCTCTCACCTGTACATCATCTACTTGGACAACATGCGACGGATCATGAATGTACCTCCTCAACTGAGACACATGAAAAACCTCATGCAAATTCGCAAGCGACGGCGGTAAAGCGATACGATAGGCTACCTCTCCTATCCTCTCCAAAATCTGATAAGGACCAATGAATCGAGGTGTCAACTTCTTCGACTTCAAGGCTCGACCAACACCAGTTATCGGAGTAACACGAAGAAACACATGATCTCCCTCTTGGAACTCAAGTGACTTCCTCCTCTTGTCATGATAACTCTTCTGACGACTCTGAGCAATTCTCATCTTATCCTGAATCATCTTAATCCTTTCCGTAGTCTGTTGAACAATCTCCGGTCCAACCACAGCACTCTCACCGGACTCATACCAACATAAAGGTGTCCGACATCGCCTACCATACAAAGCTTCAAACGGTGCCATACCAATGCTCGAATGAAAACTATTGTTGTAGGTAAACTCAATCAAAGGCAAATAACAATCCCAAGCACCTCCTTTCTCCAAAACACAAGCTCTCAAAAGATCCTCTAGTGACTGAATCGTCCTCTCAGTCTGTCCATCAGTCTGCGGATGATATGCAGAACTCAATCTCAGCTTAGTTCCCAAAGCCTTCTGCAAACCTTCCCAGAACTTCGATGTAAATCTAGGATCTCTGTCCGAAACAATACTCGACGGAATACCATGTAGACTTACAATCCTCTCAATATACAGCTCAGCTAGCCTCTCTAACGGATAATCCATTCTGATCGGAATGAAATGAGCCGATTTCGTTAATCTGTCAACGATCACCCAAATAGCTTCAAAATTCTTACTCGTCCTCGGCAAACCAGAAACAAAATCCATACTGATACTATCCCACTTCCACTCTGGAATAGCCAACGGTTGCATTAGCCCAGACGGCTTCTGATGCTCAATCTTTGACTTCTGACAAGTTAAACAGGAATACACAAAACTTGCAATTTCTCTTTTCATTCCCGGCCACCAAAATAACCTTTTCAAATCATGATACATCTTCGTAGCTCCAGGATGAATACTCAAGCCACTACGATGTCCTTCCTCAAGAATACTCTTCTTAAGTTCTGTAACATCCGGAATACACACCCGGTTACCAAATCTCAAAACACCATTCTCATCAACTCTGAATTCACCACCTTGACCTTGCTTCACTAAAGTCAACTTATCAACCAAAAGCATATCGGATTTCTGACCCTCTCTGATCTCATCCAGAATACCACTCGTTAACTTCAACATTCCCAATTTAACACTATTGTGAGTACTTTCACACACCAAACTCAAGTCTCTAAATTGCTCGATCAAATCCAATTCCTTAACCATTAACATAGACATATGTAATGATTTCCGACTCAAGGCATCAGCCACTACATTTGCTTTACCCGGATGGTAATTCAAACCAAAGTCATAATCCTTCAGAAATTCTAACCATCTTCTCTGTCTCATATTCAGCTCTTTCTGATCGAACAAATACTTTAAACTCTTATGGTCACTGAAAACTTCAAACCTTGACCCATACAAATAATGCCTCCACAACTTCAGAACAAATACCACAGCTGCCAACTCTAAATCATGTGTCGGATAGTTCCTCTCATGAACCCTTAGCTGTCTCGAAGCATAAGCTATAACCTGCTTATTCTGCATCAACACACCACCTAAACCCAACAATGAAGCGTCACAATAAACCTCAAATAATTCCGACGAACTCGGTAATATCAGAATAGGAGCAGTAGTCAACCTTCTCTTTAACTCTTGGAAACCTTCTTCACATTTTGAGTCCCAAACAAACGCTTGCCCCTTTCTAGTCAACATCGTCAACGGTAACGCCAACTTAGAAAATCCCTCAATGAACTTCCTATAATAACCAGCCAAACCAAGGAAACTTCGAATCTCAGCAACAGACTTCGGAGCTTCCCACTTAGCTACCGCTTCTATCTTAGAAGGATCAACAGCAACACCACCTCTTGAAATCACATGACCAAGAAAACTAACTTCTTCTAACCAAAATTCACACTTCGACAGTTTAGCAAATAACTTCTTTTCTTGTAGAACTTCTAAAACCACTCTCAAATGCTCAGCATGCTCTTCTTCAGATTTCGAATACACCAAAATGTCATCAATAAACACCACAACGAACTGATCTAGATACGGATGGAAAATTCTATTCATGTACTCCATGAATACTCCAGGCGCATTAGTCACACCAAAAGGCATCACAGAATACTCATAATGTCCATACCTCGTTCTGAAAGCAGTCTTCTGAATATCCTCAGTTTTCACACGTATCTGATGATACCCAGATCTCAAATCTATCTTGCTGAACACACTCGCACCAACCAACTGATCCATCAAATCATCAATCCTCGGCAAAGGATACCGATTCTTGATCGTCACTTTATTCAGTTGCCTGTAGTCCACACACAACCTCATAGTACCTTCTTTCTTCTTAACCAACAACACTGGTGCACCCCACGGTGACACACTCGGACGAATAAATTTCTTATCCAACAAATCTTCCAACTGACTTTTCAATTCAGCTAACTCAACAGCAGACATACGATACGGAGCCATCGATATCGGTCTAGTACCAGGTACCAAATCGATCGAGAACTCAACTTCACGCTCTGGTGGCAATTCATTCACCTCTTCCGGAAACACATCAGGAAAATCACACACCACTGCTAGATCACGAATCACCAGTTTACCTTTAGCCTCTAAAGTTGCCAACAGCATAAACAACTCTGCCCCATCTGCCACTTCCTCATTCACCTGCCTGGCTGATAGAAACAAACTCTTTCCCTCCTCAACCTCAGGAAATATCACAGTCTTATCAAAACAATTGATAGAAACTCGGTTAAACACCAACCAGTTCATACCCAGAATAACATCGATCTGCACTAGTGGAAGACACACAAGGTCTATCCCAAAGTCTCTACCAAAAATACTCAAAGGACAACTCAAACAAACAGAAGTAGTAGTCACTGAACCCTTTGCAGGAGTATCAATCACCATACTTCCACGCATCTCAGACATCTCTAACTTAAGCTTCACAGCGCAATCCACAGATATAAAAGAATGAGTAGCACCTGTGTCAATAATAGCTACAAGAGGAAAGCCATTAATATAACACGTACCTCGGATCAAACGATCATCTGCAAAAGTCTCAGAACCCGATAAAGCAAAGACCTTGCCTCCTGACTGATTCTCTTTCTTCGGCTTAGGACACTGTGGGCTAATATGACCCAACTCTCCACAGTTGAAACAAGTTACAGTCTTCAACCGACACTCTGCAGCCAAATGACCACCCTTGCCACACTTGAAACACTTCATCTCAGCACTGGTACACTCATGAACACGATGTCCAGCCCGACCACATCTATAACACTTAGCAGGAGCACTAGAGTCTCCCCCACTAGGCCTCTTCATCCCACTCTGCTTCTGAAAACCTTTGCCAGCTGCATACGGTTTTCCACGATCCATCTGATTCTTACCCTTCCTATCAACCCTCTGCTGATAGCTCTCTGCTCTAGCCTTGGAATCCTGTTCAAAAATTCTGCAACAGTCAACCAAGTCAGAAAACACCCTGATCCGCTGATATCCAATAGCTTGTTTGATCTCGGGACGCAACCCGTTCTCAAACTTCACACATTTCGAAAATTCTCCAGCAGCCTCATTATAGGGAGTATAATACTTTGACAGCTCTGTGAACTTAGCAGCATACTCAGTAACAGTCCGGTTACCCTGCTTCAATTCCAAGAACTCTATCTCTTTCTTTCCTCTGACATCCTCGGGAAAATACTTCCTCAGAAATCTCTCTCTGAACACAGCCCAAGTAATCTCAGCATTCCCAGCAGATTCCAACTCAGTGCGGGTAGCAACCCACCAATCATCAGCTTCCTCTGACAGCATATGTGTACCGAACCTGACCTTCTGGTTATCAGCACACTCAGTTACTCTGAAGATTCTCTCAATCTCCTTCAACCACTTCTGAGCACCATCTGGATCGTATGCTCCCTTGAACATTGGAGGATTGTTCTTCTGGAACTCACTCAGTTGACGAGCAGCTCCCATTCCCATAACATTCTGATTTCCTCCAAGTACTCCAGCTAGCATACCCAGAGCCTCAGCAATCGCAGCATCATCTCTACCTCTTCCAGCCATCTCTATTCTGAAAACCCAACAAGCTAAACAATAAGTACTGATAGGGTTACACAACGCCTATCCCGTACAGGGGAATTAGAATAGTTACGACTCGACACGACCGACTATGCTCTGATACCACTAATGTAACACCCTTCTAAATACCCCAAAATTTTATAATTTCAAATAACAATATATTCATCAGAGTAATTATGCCCCGAAGGGTGTCACACAATCATTTCACAACAATCATCCAATATCCTGTCATGCTCATTTATTAAATCAAAATAAGGTTCTTTTGCATAATTCGCAGCGGAATAAAATCCAACATCAATGTAAAGCATGTAACACGATACATGTAAATCATTCAACAACCAATATCAAATTAATTAAAACATCCCCTCCCGATGTTACATCTATCAGAGCATGACCCATAAGAACTACTCTAGACTCCAAGCATTAGCTTCTACTCGACTCATTTCTCGTTACCTGAAAAATAGGTTGTAAGGGTGAGTTCCTCAATCAATATAATAAGCATTATAGAACAACATGTAATGCTAAGTAAATAACGCATCAATTCACCCTAACCAGACTACGCATCCAGCAACGGCAATATCCGTCCCAACATCATATTCAACAATAATATATATCATATGTATAATCCTCAAACCATATTCAACACCAACAACACAACACAACGATTTACTCACTAATTCCTCACAATGGGAATTAGCTACAGCCCCACAGGCTATGCCATGCATTCATTATGCAATGAGACTCCATGAAATGCGGTACCGACTCTTCTCGAACATATAGTTCAAGCTCACCGATCCCTCCAGATACGGCTACTGAGCCCACTAGTCCCACTCATTGAGATCTAATGACTCACTCACTAATTCCTCACCATGGGAATTAGCTACAGCCCCGAAGGCTAGACTATGCACACTAATCATCTAGCATGCAAACATCAACAACAAATCCACACTGATTCACTCACTAATTCCTCACCATGGGAATTAGCTACAGCCCCGAAGGCTAGACTATGCACACTAATCATCTAGCATGCAAACATCAACAACAAATCCACACTGATTCACTCACTAATTCCTCACCATGGGAATTAGCTACAGCCCCGAAGGCTATGCTATGCACGCTAATCATCTAGCAATGCAGCATCAACAACAATTCACAACGGACCTAAGCTCACACATATAAGCCATACAGCAGTCCATTCACAACACAGACATAATATATACATTCATCTCACTATGCATGCCATCATACATCATCAATTTTTTCCACTCTGCAACGTACTATATCAATTTTTTCCACAGCTCAAAGCTCACAGGTCGGCGCAAAGACTCTGCTCAACTGGAGGGAGTCAGCGCAAAAGCCCTATGCGTCGACGCATACAGTCGACGCTTAGCTTACTGGTCGGCGCAAAACTACCATGCGTCGACGCATGCAGTCAGCGCATGCCTCACGGGTCAGCGCACGCCGACCCTATGGTCGACCGCTCGCGCGCAGACTCAGATTTTCTGAGTTATTTCCAGGTTTCCGTCAGCTTACGTTTATCCGGTTTTCCGGCCGTTTCCTCAACTACAACCATCTCTGAACAGAACAATTCGTCCGGTAAATTGGTAGCGCCGATTCAAGTTTTCAAATGGGGATTCGTGCCCTAGTCTAACATTCAAGACTCACACAACTACCGATTCAATTTACAGATTTTACACAGTTTAACCAACATCAATTTCAGCATATACAGTTCCAATTAGGGCTAACTTAACGGCTTATCACTACCCACTACATATTATCCCATAATACCCATTAATCGACGATAAACCCCCCTTACCTGAGTTAATCTGTCGAATCTTTCAGCTTCAAGCTCTTCCTTCTTCAACCTTTGCTCTACAGCTCTTTGCCCTTTTCCTCTTCTCTGCAGCTTCTCAGTTTCACGTGAAACCTTCTTTTCCAAAAGATCAAATCTTTTTACTGATTCCAACTTATATATTTTTTCCAAAATAATAATAATAATAATAAATCCAAAATTCCAATTATTTAATTAAATTAATAAATTAAATATTAATTTAAATTAAATAAGTGTCTTATTTGTCTTGGGGTGTTACAATTGGCATGAGATGCTACCTTTCGCTTTGCATGGGTACCGTACCTCAGTACGTACGTCGACCGGGGCAACCCCCTACTCCCTTGTGTATGGTATGGAAGCAGTCCTGCCTGTTGAAGTAGAGATCCCTTCTCTGAGGGTATTATTGGATGTCAAGCTGGACGAAGCCGAGTGGATTCGGACAAGGTTTAATGAGTTAAGCCTTATCGAAGAAAAACGGTTAGCAGCTGTTTGCCATGGGCAGTTGTACCAGAGAAGGATGAAGCCAGCCTTTGATCAGAAAGTGCGTCCTCGGACATTTCAAATTGGTGATCTAGTTTTGAAGAGGATCCTTCCTCCCGGTACAGATAACAGGGGCAAGTGGACTCCTAATTATGAAGGTCCATATGTTGTGAAGAAGGTCTTCTCCGGTGGAGCCTTGATGCTTACAACTATGGATGGTGAAGATTTTCCTTCCCCCGTTAACTCAGATGTAGTCAAAAAATGTGATTACTGCTCCCATGCCCAATCATGAGAAGACTGTTAATGCTGTTGATGAAGTTTCATATGTTTCCTCAGTAGAAGATGTGACTACTCCCTTATCTATTATCAAGAAGAAGCTGGTGCAGGCTAGATTCTTTCCAGGTTGCAACGAAGACTGTTTTTATTGTGCCTACAAACCTGATAGCTGCTGGAAGTTGAAAGATGGTATTCAACGCCTCATGGAAAATTACACTATATTGTTTGAGAGAACTCCTTCTGTGGAAAGTATGTGTGAACACCTAACTCGAGGTAAGAAGTTTGAAGATGTGGATATGGTTGATAAAGTGCCAGTGAAGATTACCTTCAAAGGCCCTGTCAAGATCACTTCCAAGGGTCCAATCAAAATTACTGCTGAAGGCCTGGTGAAGACTGTTGCTGAAGTTAGAGTGCCTCCCATGATTATTACCACTCCTGGCCCTATTCCTTATACTTCTGATAAAGCTATACCCTGGATTTACGGTTCTGGTGTTTATATCCATGGTGTTAAGCAGGAACCTTTGACTGATACACCTGTTACTGATGATAACCTTGATGTTGATAATATTGCTGGATCTAGTAAGATCACCAGAAGTGGAAGAATTTTCTCTCCTCCAGCTACCTCAAAAAATACAGTTCTTCCGACTACTACCTCCACTTCTGAGCCAAGTACTGATGCTCGAGGCAAAGGTCCTATGGTTGAACCTGTGCAAGCTGAAGCACCGACTGCTGAAAATCTCTCTAAACAGATGGAAGAAGTGCTGAAGATCATTCGTAAGAGTGATTATGATATTGTTGACCAGCTGGGGCATACTCCCTCCAAAATTTCCATGTTGTCTTTGTTGCTGTGTTCTGAGGCTCATGCTAAAGCCTTGATCAAATTCTTAAGGACTGCTCATGTACCAAATGAAATTTCTGTGGATCAATTTGAAAATTATGTTGCACATCTGACTTATGATAATGGGTTAGGTTTTTCTGATGCTGACTTGACTCCTGCCAAAAGAAACCATAACAGAGCTTTACATATCTCCATTGAATGTAGGGGCACTACCTTGTCTCATGTGTTGATAGACAATGGCTCTTCATTGAATGTACTTCCCAAAGAGGTTCTGAACAAGCTCAGTCCTGAAGATGCTGTGTTAAGATCAAGTAATATAGTGGTGAGAGCCTTTGATGGTTCAAGAAAAGTGGTGCATGGGGAAATAGATCTCCCGATCAAAGTAGGCTCTCAAGTCTTCGATTCTACCTTCTATGTAATGGATATTCGTCCTGCGTACTCTTGTTTGCTTGGGCGCCCCTGGATCCACGGGGCAGGTGCTGTGACCTCCACTCTACATCAGAAGTTGAGATATCCTGTGAAGGGAAAGATCGTAACTGTTTATGGAGAGGAAGAATATATGGTCAGTCATGTGAATACATTTAAGTATGTTGAAGTGGAAGGTGAATATGTTGAGACTCCTTGCCAGACATTTGAAGTAGTTCCTTCGGTCGTTCCCGCTACTGAAGCTCCTCCTGTGGTTAAAAGAGTTCCTGTGGTTACGAGAGTACCTTCTACAATGGCTTCCCTCAAAGACGCTAGAGCTGTGGTTGAAGAAGATGGTTGTACTATTTGGGGTCAGCTTCCCGACATTCCTTACAAGTCTGACAAGTTTGGTCTGGGTTTCACTGCAGAATCCCAGAAGGCTGTTCGTCGTGCTCGTGCTGTTCGTACCACCAATCCAGGGAACATGAAAGATCAAATCAATGTTGTGGGTGACTATAATGAAGACTACAATCTGGATATTTGGATTTTTCCTACTGTGGGTGATGGGCTCAACAATTAGAAGACTGAAGACGTTATTCCTATCTCCTTTAGTCAGGAGTAAATACTATTACTGCGTTGTTATTTTTAAGCCTTGTGCCTTACCCGGGGCACAATGGTATGCTTGTTTCGGGATGTCATTTCATTTGCATACTTCATTCAATAAAAATCAATGGACGTTTCGTTTTCGTAAATATTGGGATCTTTGTTTTTCTTTTATTTTATTTTCATCAGCTATGTGTTCTTACACACACCCACATCACTAAAATGCAGATCCTCATCCACTCTGGATCCTGTTGATAACAGTTCTACTATTGCCAATTATAATTTCGAGAATCCGATCTATCAAGCTGAAGATGGAAAGGATAAAGATTGTGAAGTACCTGTAGAGCTTGCTAGGTTATTACAACAAGAAGAGAAAGTTACACAGCCGCATGAGGAATCAATTGAGGTTGTAAATCTGGGTACTGAAGTAGACAAGAAAGAAGTCAAAATAGGAGCAGGCTTGGAAAACAGTGTCAAAGAAAGATTGAGTCGGATGTTACGTGACTATGTAGAGGTTTTCGCTGGAAAAATCAAGAGATGATATGGAATGATGAATGTCAAGAAGCTTTTGACAAAATCAAGAAATATCTCCAAGAACCTATAAATCTGATGCCACCAGTTGAAGGAAGACCTCTAATCATGTATTTGACCGTGTTAGAAAATTCAATAGGGTGTGTGTTGGGGCAACATGACGAGTCTGGTCGAAAAGAGCATGCAATATACTATCTTAGCAAAAGGTACCTGTAGCACCTCAAATTTGCACCTATCATTGTACATACATACTCATATTAGGTCATAGCATAACATGGTCCACTGCATAGCATTGCATTGTCCCTTTTGCCCAAGTGCAAGATCATCAAGAGAATTAGGTCAAACTGGTCAGGAGATCAGTCAATCAAGCAAGCAAGTACAATTTCCAAGAAGCCAAGGCCCTGGGGTTGGTCCAACATGTTCTCATGACTTGGGGATCCATTTGAAGTGTTTAGGTCAAAGATTGGATGTTCAGAGGTCATCATTCAGTGCACAATCAGTCAGAAACCCTAAAAAGTCAAACTTGGTCAACTGTGATTGATTTTATGGTTTTGATGGATGGATTTGGTTTGAGAGCTTATTCATGTCCAAATAGGCCTCATATATCATGGCAAACATCATCATTGAAGAATTTGAAGCCAAATCAGAAATTTCCAAAAATAGAAACTGGACCTGTAATTTCAACTGCCAAAAATGGAAACTTCTTGAGCCTAAACTTACATCATGATACAAGCTTCAAATGAATTTTTTCCCAACATGAAAGTTGAAGATCTTGTTCTCCCATTTCCAAAAAGTCCAAGAACACTCAATTCCCATATATGGTTGGCAAGATATGATCAATTCATTTTCAAAAATTCTTGAACTTCAAAAGGCCATATCTCTCAAACCATTTGGCCAAATTTGGTGAGGTTTTTTCCAACAAGTCACATTTGACCTCCTTTTTCCAAAAATGTAACCTTAATGCACCAAAACCTCATGGATCAAAATGGCATTTTTTCACTTACATGTTTTATTTTCAAGTAAGGGTGAAAAGTGACTTTTTGATTTAATCATTTCCAGTCACTTTGGCCTTGCAAATATGTTCAGAAATGTTGTTTGTGACTTGTGGAAGGCCCAATTTTCGTGCTATAGCCACTACACCTCACCATGTGAACCAAAGTGGTCATTTTAGCAATTTTGATTTTAAAACAAAACATGATTAGCACCTTGCTTAGCAACCTTAAACAGCAAATATATAGGTTGTTTTCTGATCATTTGCAACCCTAGCAGCTATTTTGCACACAGAAAAATCTCACTCTCTCAAATTCTCATTTTCTCTCATTTTGGAAAATCTGTCAACAAGCTTCAAGAACTCAACTGTGCCTTGCTTGCTACAACATCTATTCCCCATCTTGAGCTTATTTCCACCTTCATTTCACAACTGTAACCACCAATTCGTGACTGTTCTCTCTAAAGCATCATCAATGGCAGATTTCGATTTGGTTTGTTTCAAGCATCACTGAGCTAAAATTATCCAACCATACATCTTTTGGAAGCTTTGTGTGTATCAGTTTCAAGCTTGCAGCACCAAACAACAACTGTTTCTCAAATTTCTTCAGAATCAAGTGCTTTTAGTTGCTCAGTTCGTTGTGAACTTTTGCTTTGCTTTGCTTGTATAAGCAATTTGCATTGAGGTATACTTCTAATCTTCATGTAGTCTGGAAGACCTGGCATGTTACTTGGCCAGGCAACTGTCTGAAGTCCTCCTTAAGAGGCAATGTTTTTGTATGTTTATAATTTGTCCCTGTACATTCAAAGACCTCCTAAGTGAAGAGGCAATTGGCAGAACCCAAGGGATATGCAACCTATCCCCTGCTAGTCTGTGTGTCACTCACCTTGCTCACACTCCTTGTGTTGATGCATAGTGAGTAGAAACCCAAGATCTATCGAGTCTAACTTGTGGATAGAGTTCCTACTTTCTGAACTCCCACACCTTCTAATATTCAAATGCTCTCCCTGACCAGGGATAAGAGCAATGAGGCACACCCCTCATCTCCTTTCATCTGCTTCACCTTGGCTCTCAATGTCAAGGTTAAGAGCAACATTAACCCAATTCCAGTGGTTTGTTTGTTGAGGTTGATATGAACCCTCGACTAAAACCTAGCCTTGTTTGAGCCCCTTGCTTGTGTATAGTGTGTGCTACCTGTGCTTGTATTTGTTTGACTTGCTTCCTGTGCAAGTTAGGGTTAGTTTAGACTTGCTTCCTGTGCAAGATAGGTTTTGCTTGACTTGCTTCCTGTGCAAGTTAAGTGTGTGTGTGGCTTGCTTCCTGTGCAAGCCATGTTTAGGATAGGTTGGCTCCCTGTGCCAAATAGCTAGAAACCTTAACTTAGGGTTGATTTGCATGATAACATCTAGGCTCGAGTCGTAGTCTCCCTAGTTGTGTCTCCCTCTGTTATCTGGTTTAGGCTAGATCCTTTGTCCCTGCGTAGGGGAACTACATCGCCCTGATCTTCATACCAGATGAAGTATGTAGGCAGGAGATTGAGCTGATCTCTCCGGGCGCCTTTTTAGTTTTTTTGTGTGAGTTGTCTGACAGTTGCTAGGCTCGAGTGCCTGACTCCTTAGCAATTTGTTGTCTGTTTGTTTGAGTGTGTGCTTGACAGTTATAGGCTCGAGTCCCCGACTCCCTATCAACTTGTTATGTTGTTGTGTGCTTGGAAGCTGATGTAAGACCATCGAGTGGCATTCGGGTTCCAATGTGGGTGTGTTTTGGTTCGGATGCTGATGTAAGTCCAGTGATTGGCATTCGGGCTCCATGTTTGCCTTTGCCTGTGTTTGTTTGTGTGCGTGTCAGCCGAGCTACGAATGCTCTGATTCTCCTTCGTCCAAAGGAGATACGTATGCATAGGATGCGATATCCTAGCGAGCATAGGTCGTTTCCCCGGTCCGAACTACTTCGACTCTGATGTTTATGCTAGATAGACTAAGTAGGCCCAGGATGCGATATCCTGCCGAGTCAGTTTCAGTCAGTTTCTTGTGTCTCTTTCAGCCAGTGTGTGTGTGTTTGAGCAGTGTCTTAGCAACCAATTTCCTTCCTTTTGTGCGTGGATCCCGTAGAGTACTACGGATGCGTAGGGGTGCTAATACCTTCCCTTCGCATAACCGACTCCCGAACCCATTCTCTTTGGTCGCGAGACCATGTTCTTTCCTAGGTTTACTTCGAGCGTTTCCTTTCCCTCTTTTGGGATAAATAACGCACGGTGGCGGCTCTGTTGTTCTTGTTTTCCCGCCGGTTTTTCGCGTAATGCGACAGCTGGCGACTCTGCTGGGGAGTAGAGAAGTTGACCTGTGCTGGTCCATCTTCCCTGAGCGAGTCTCTCCTAGCGCTCTCTAGGTTAGGGTTTTGGTTGCTTCGTGCTGTGTTTATTTGTTGCCTTCATTATTTGGTCATTTCATTTATTGATTGCATTGATTGTGAGCATTAATGTTTGCATTCATATTCATTATTCATTCTGCCTGGCTGGTTGTCTGTTTTTCTTTGTGGGGTGGGAGTCAGTTGAGGTAAAAGGTCCAATGCCCAGACCATGAGTGAAATCTAGGATGATTAGGAATAGAGTGATTCATGGGAAGCGGGTGGTATTGCGCCACTTAGCGGAACATTGATATCACGAGCAGTTCAGACCCTGGTGGGGTATCGTCGTTACATACTTCGGGTGTGTAGATGATGGTATTCTGCGAAAGGTTATTTATGCTGCGTTTCTCTCGACCTTACCCTGGCCTAGACTACACCCGTGAGTGGGGAAGGGTTGATCATTACAGGTACTGTTGGTGACTTTTTGTTCTGTTGGTGACTTCGGGTTCAGACAACAGTGTATTCAGTTGACCTCGTGTTTTCAAGTTGGATTTGGGTTCTGATTTTGACTGAAGCTTCGACCTAGTGATCAGAATTGCACAACCAACCAGCCAATCCAGTCTGCATCATTTGCATCATAGCATATTTATTTTCCAAAAGATACGCAATCAAAAAAAAATCAAAAGGAAAAAAATCAAGAAAAAAAAGAAGAAAAAGAAAAGAAAAAAAAACTAATCTCTGCATGCATATCATTTCTCAGGTACATTCCAGAGCTTGGTCTACTGATAGAGATGGCAACAGTCCCAGAGCCGAAGCGGAAGACCTGTTCCTACAACTTTCATCGTGAGCCGTTGACTTCATTGATTGAGTTGGGTAGTCTTGTGACTGATGATCGTCTGAAGGGTTTCGTTGGGCAGTATGGGGATCTCCTGACAGTGTTGAAGACAGTAGTTGATCCGGTGCCTCTACAGACACTTCTCCAGTTCTACGATCCGGAGCTCAGATGCTTCACATTTCAAGACTATCAGTTGGCACCTACTCTCGAGGAGTACTCTATCTTGATGAGCATCCCGATTCAGCACCAGATTCCCTTTTTGGACGTCCCAAAGGAGGTTAACTTCAGATTGATTGCCAGAGTTCTCCGATTGAGTGTCAAGGAAATTTGTGATAATTGGAAGCCCAGTGGGGGAGTCGTGGGTCTGCCATTGAAGTTTCTTTTGAGAGTGGCTAGAGATGAAGCAGAGAAGGGGAATTGGGAAGTTTTTCACGCGCAGCTTGCTGCCATGATCTATGGGATCGTCTTGTTCCCAAGCATGCCTAATTTCATTGACTATGCTGCTATTACTATCTTCATCAGAGGGAATCCAGTCCCCACCCTATTAGCTGACACTTACTATGCCATTCACAATAGGCATGGTAAGGGTGGAGCCATCAGGTGCTGTTTACCTCTCCTGTTCAGATGGTTCATGTCACTCCTGCCCGTCAATGGACCCTTTGTGGATACCCAGAGCACTCTTAAGTGGACTCAGAGGGTCATGTCGCTCACCTCCTACGACATCAGATGGCAATCTTACCGGATGGACGTACGGAATGTTGTTATGAGTTGTGGTGAATTCTAGAACGTGCCACTCGTGGGGACCAAAGGATGTATAAACTATAATCTAGTTCTTTCTCTTCGCCAGTTAGGGTTTGTTATGAAGGGAAGACCACTTGAAGCTGAGATAGCGGAGAGTGTGTATTTTGAGAAGAAAGATGACCCTGTTAGATTGGAGCAGGTAGGAAGAGCTTGGAGATCTGTTGGAGTGAAGGATGGATCCGTTTTAGGGAAGAAGTTTGCCATTGCAATGCCCGATTACACTGATTGGGTAAAGAAGAGAGTGGAAACTTTATTGCTACCCTACGATAGGATGGAGCCGTTGTAGGAGCAACCACCTTTGGTTCTTGCTGATAGTGTGCCTGCTGAGCACTATAAGCAAGCTTTGATGGAAAGTCGCCGTTTGAGGAAGAAGGAGCAGGACACCCAGATGCAGTTGTACAAAGCTAAAGCTGATAAGCTGCACTTGGCCCATCAACTCAGGGAAGTGCAAGGAGAGGATGCTAGCAGAGCCAGGAGTAAGAAGTGGTCATATGAGGAGATGGAATCCCTGTTGGATGCAGAGCATAGGGAATGCTTGAGGCTGCAGAGAGCAGAAGTCAACTATCAGAAGAAGATCAGAGACCTAGAAAAGCAACTCAGAGACAAAGACGTTCAGTTGAAGAAGGAGATGGATTTGAGACAGAAATCAGAGGATTACCTTGGAGGAGAAGTATTGGAGCTTAGAAGACAATTGAAGGAGAAGATTACCCCTCTACCAGAATGTTCAGAATGCACACTGTTGATAGACCAGTGCCATTACCTGAAGACCCTCGTTCCGGAAGACCGTCTGTCTTAGATTGTATCTTTGTTTGTTTTTGTTGAGAATCACCTCCAGGCCTGTTGGATGGGATTCATTTGCTTGTACTCCGTCTTTTGGATCTTTATTGTTGAGAATCACCTCCAGGCTTGTTGGATGGGATTCATTTCTTTGTACTCTGTTTCGAATTTTTGTTGACTTCTGGTTATATGACCTTTTTACCCTTATTTATAGATAAGGTTGTCAGTATTTCCCTGTTGTTCTCATTTTCCTTGTATCCTGTTGTTCTCTTGTTGCTGCAGGTTGCCACCTTTTGAGGATGGGTCAGGCTCTTTGAATGCCTGAGAAATGAGCATATCATGTGCATCATACACATCATTAACATCATACTCATCTCATTTGCATAACAGGTGTTCTTGTGTCGTCTTCTCACTTTGATTCCTGTGTCCAGGCAGGATAGCTGATCAAACACCGCACCGCTACTCAACGCGACTCAACCATCAACGCAATATGGATCAAGTACAAGCCGAGTTAGCTGAGATGGGGGCTAACATGGCCCAATTCATTCATATGATGCAAGGGGTTGCGCAAGGACAAGAAGAAATCCGAGATATGGTTCAGAGGCAAGAAGCTGCGTTGCCGCCGGTCAATCCACCTCTGCAAGAAGGAAATCCAGTTCCTGACATTCCTGCTGCTGCTATTCCCGTCAACAACTATGCTGAAGGTGAAGAGTTGAGGGGTATTCGAGTTAACGGTCAACCTATTGCTCCAGATGCTGCTAATGCCAGAGTCATCCATGCTCCGGCCCGTAACAGAATTCCGATTGTTGACAGACAAGAGGATATGTTTACCTTACTCAGTGAAGACGAAGATATTCTGGGAAGAAATGATGCGAGAGATCGTAAAGTCGAGGCCCTTGCTGAGAAAATTCGGGCTATGGAATGTCAAAACTCCCTCGGTTTTGATGTTACAAACATGGGATTAGTTGAAGGTCTGAAAATCCCGCACAAGTTCAAGGCACCGTCATTCGACAAATACAACGGTACCTCCTGCCCTCGCACCCATGTGCAGGCGTACTACAGAAAGATATCCGCATACACTGATGATGAGAAGATGTGGATGTATTTCTTCCAAGACAGCCTATCTGGGGCGTCTTTGGACTGGTATATGGAGTTGAAGCGGGATTCAATCAGATGCTGGAGGGATTTGGGTGAAGCATTCCTCAGACAGTACAAGCATAATATGGACATGGCTCCGACCCGGACTCAGCTGCAGAGTTTGTGTCAGAAAAACAATGAGAGCTTTAAAGAGTACGCCCAGAGATGGCGCGAGCTTGCTGCGAGAGTTCAACCCCCTATGCTGGAAAGGGAGTTGACTGACATGTTTATCAGCACTCTTCAAGGTGTGTATATGGACCGGATGGGAAGCTGCCCATTCGGAAGTTTTTCTGATGTCGTCATCTGTGGCGAGAGAACCGAAAGTCTGATCAAGGCCGGTAGGATTCATGATGTGGGTTCTTCTTCGTCATCGAAGAAACCTTTCTCTGGGGCAGCTCGCCGTAGAGAAGGAGAGACCAATGCTGTCCACCGTGGGAATGTGTACAGAGGAGGGGTGAGTAGAGAACAATATCGTCCGGTAGCTGCAGTAACTATTCCTGCACCTCAACCTCGCCAACAACAACAACCAAGGGTTCAACAACCACCACAACAACAACAGCAGCAACGTCCCTATCAGCCAAGACAAAGGTTGCAGGCTGATAGAAGGTTTGACCTGTTGCCCATGACTTACGCCGAATTACTGCCCGAACTACTCCGGTTAGGGTTTGTTGAATTGCGTACCATGGCTACTCCAACAGTGCTGCCTCCTGGGTATGATGCGAACGTCCGCTGTGACTTTCATTCTGGGGCACCAGGCCACCATACTGAGAGATGCCGGGCTTTGCAGCACAAAGTTCAAGATCTGATCGATGCCAAGGCGATCAACTTCTCCCCGGCACCTAACGTTGTGAACAATCCTATGCCTTAGCATGGAGGACATAGGGTGAACAATATTGAAGAAGGAGAAGCTGAAAATCTGGTTGACAATGTCGATGATGTTCAGACTTCTTTATCAGTTGTGAAGGGCCGTCTGTTGAAGGGGGGTGTCTACCCAGGTTGTGATGAAGGTTGTTTGGGTTGTTCTGAAGCTGCTAATGGTTGTGACCAGTTGAAGGCTGGTATACAAAGATTGATTGATGAAGGCTGTCTCCAGTTCAGTCGGGCTGTTCAAGACAATGGGTCAGTGTCAACTGTCACCATCTACTACAAGCCGTCTGAAGGACGAGGACGAGGGGTTGTTGGTACATCAGCAACAAGCAGTGCTCCAGTTACCATTCCTGCTCCGGTAACCATCAATGCTCCAACTACTATCAATGCGTCTGGCAGAAGACAAGTGGAAAATAGTAGGGCTGTTCCGTGGAGGTATGACAATGCCTATCGCAGCAATCGGAGGGCTGACAATCAGACTAGACCAGCAAATCAAGCGCCTGTGACAATCAGTGCACCGGTAAGAACTCTTGTGGTTGCAAGTCCTGTGGTGGACAATGTCGGTGGACCGAGAGGTTTTACCCGGAGTGGACGACTGTTTGCTCCTCAGCCATTGAGAGATGCTAATGCTGAGGCATCCGCTAGGGCTAAGGGCAAGCAATTTGTGGTTGACGAGGAACCGGCTCAGAAGGAGGCTGAGGGTTCTTTTGAAAAGGACGTCGAGGAATTTATGAAGATTATCAAGAAGAGTGACTACAAGATAGTAGATCAGCTCAATCAGACTCCGTCCAAAATTTCAATACTCTCTTTGCTGTTGTGCTCAGAGGCACATCGTGATGCCTTGCTGAAGATGTTAAACATGGCATATGTACCGCAAGAGATCTCAGTCAACCAGCTGGAGGGTGTGCTAGCCAACGTGAGCACCAGGCATGGTGTAGGTTTCACTGACCTAGACTTGACGCCTGAGGGTCGTAATCATAACAAAGCCTTGCACATCACTATGGAGTGCAAGGGTGCTGTTTTGTCTCACGTGTTGGTAGACACCGGGTCGTCCCTGAATGTCCTGCCCAAGCAAATTTTGAAGAAGATTGATGTTGAGGGAGTTGTGCTCACTCCCAGTGACCTTATTGTACGTGCTTTTGACGGATCCAAACGTTCTGTGTTTGGTGAAGTTACCTTGCCGGTGAAAATAGGTCCGGAAGTTTTTGATGTAATCTTCTATGTGATGGACATTCAGCCCGCCTATAGCTGTTTGTTGGGGCGTCCGTGGATACACGCAGCTGGGGCAGTCTCGTCGACTCTCCATCAAAAACTCAAATATGTCTGGAACGGTCAGATTGTGACCGTATGTGGCGAAGAAGAGATTCTGGTGAGCCACCTCTCCTCGTTCAAGTATGTCAAGGTGGATGGTGAGATCCATGAAACCTTGTGCCAGGCATTTGAGACCGTGGCGCTTGAGAGAGTAGCTTGTGCTGAGCAGAGGAAGCCTGGTGCTTCGATTGCATCCTACAAGCAAGCCAAGGAGGTGGTTGACTCTGGTAAAGCTGAGGGCTGGGGCAAGATGGTTGACTTGCCTATCAAGGAAGACAAATTTGGAATCGGTTATGAGCCTCTTCAGGCAGAACAGAATGCGGGTCCGAGCACCTTTACCAGCGCTGGGCTGATGAACCATGGAGATGTCTTTGCTACTGATGGTGAAGACTGTGACGGTGACTGCAATGTAGACGTCTGGGTCCGCCCTTGGGCGCCAGGGGAGTCTATCAATAATTGGACGGCTGAAGAAGTGGTCCAAGTTACTCTTCTGACAGAGTAATTTTCCTTTGTTTTTTCATTTTGCATGAAAACCCTACGTTCTGCCCAAGGCGTAGTGGTTCACTGTAGGGCCTCATCATGTTTTAATGATTATCATAAATAAAGGACGTTTTGCAATCAAATTTTGAGATCTTTGTCTTTCTATTTTTGTTTTCACTTTTTTTTCAAAATAAAAATAAAAATGGCAATGTTTTTGTTTTTTGTGACTTTATTGAAATCTTTTTCTAAAAACAAAACATTAAACATGCAGAAGTGATATTTTGGCATCCACTGTGAACGACTCTGTTATGGCTCAGTATGATTTTGATAATCCCATCTACCAAGCTGAAGAGGAGAGTGAGGAAGACTGTGAACTCCCTGCAGAATTGGTCAGATTACTGAAGCAAGAGGAAAGGGTCATCCAACCTCATCAGGAGGATTTGGAAATTGTTAATCTGGGTACTGAGGACACCAGAAGAGAGATCAAGATTGGGGCTGCTTTAGAAGACTCTGTCAAGAGGAGGTTAATTGAGATGCTGAGAGAATATGTGGAAATATTCGCCTGGACATATCAAGACATGCCTGGGTTAGATACAGACATTGTGGTGCATCGGTTACCTCTTAGAGAAGAGTGTCCGTCGGTCAAGCAGAAGTTTCGCAGAACAAGTCCTGATATGGCTGTTAAAATCAAGGAAGAGGTTCAGAAGCAGTGGGATGCAGGTTTTCTGGCTGTTACCAGATATCCACCGTGGGTTGCCAACATTGTTCCTGTGCCAAAGAAGGATGGCAAAGTCAGAATGTGTGTCGACTACCGGGATTTGAATAGGGCGAGTCCGAAAGATGATTTCCCATTACCTCACATTGATGTATTGGTGGATAATACGGCTCAATCCTCGGTATTCTCTTTCATGGACGGTTTCTCAGGCTATAACCAGATCAAGATGGGGCCAGAGGACATGGAAAAGACGACATTCATTACACCTTGGGGCACGTTCTGCTACAAAGTGATGCCGTTTGGGCTGAAGAATGCCGGTGCTACCTATCAGAGGGCAATGACGACTCTCTTTCATGACATGATGCACAAAGAAATCGAAGTGTACGTGGATGATATGATTGTGAAGTCGCAGACAGAAGAGGAGCACCTGGTTAATCTGCAGAAGTTGTTTGACAGATTGGTCAAGTTCAAGCTGAGGCTGAATCCGAACAAGTGTACGTTTGGGGTGAGATCAGGGAAGCTGTTAGGCTTCATTGTCAGTGAAAAAGGGATGGAGGTTGATCCAGCTAAAGTCAAAGCTATTCAAGAGATGCCTGAACCAAAAACGGAGAAGCAAGTCCGTGGGTTTTTAGGGAGATTGAACTACATTGCAAGGTTCATATCTCACCTAACTGCCACGTGTGAACCAATTTTCAAACTACTCAGAAAGAATCAGGCGATCAAATGGAATGATGATTGTCAGAAAGCTTTTGACAAGATCAAAGAATATTTACAGAACCCTCCAATCCTGATTCCTCCAGTTCCTGGGAGACCACTGATAATGTACCTATCAGTTACCGAGACTTCAATGGGGTGTGTATTGGGACAGCATGACGAGTCTGGTCGAAAAGAGCATGCCATATACTACCTTAGCAAAAAGTTTACCGACTGTGAAACAAGATATTCACTGCTCGAGAAAACTTGCTGTGCTTTGGCCTGGGCTGCTCGCCGACTAAGGCAGTATATGTTGAACCATACTACTCTGTTGATTTCTAAGATGGATCCAGTGAAGTACATCTTTGAGAAGCCAGCTCTCACCGGACGTGTTGCCCGATGGCAGATGATTTTAACAGAGTATGACATTCAGTACACGTCACAGAAGGCCATCAAAGGTAGTATTCTGTCAGACTATCTTGCCGAGCAACCGATCGATGATTATCAGCCTATGATGTTTGAATTCCCTGATGAAGACATCATGTATCTGAAGATGAAAGATTGTGAAGAGCCGCTTGTCGAGGAAGGACCGGATCCTGATGACAAGTGGACACTGATGTTTGATGGGGCTGTGAATATGAACGGTAATGGTGTTGGGGCCGTATTGATCAATCCTAAAGGTGCTCATATACCTTTCTCTGCCAGATTAACTTTCGACATCACCAACAGTGAAGCTGAGTATGAGGCTTGTATCATGGGGATAGAAGAAGCCATTGATCTGAGGATCAAAACACTTGACATACTTGGAGATTCTGCTCTAGTGATCAATCAGGTCAATGGAGATTGGAATACAAACCAGCCGCATCTGATTCCGTATAGAGATTACACCAGAAGAATACTGACGTTCTTCAAGAAGGTGAAGTTGTACCATGTCCCCCGGGATGAAAATCAAATGGCTGATGCTTTGGCTACTTTATCGTCCATGATAAAGGTTCATTGGTGGAACCATGTGCCACATGTTGCGGTGAATCGACTCGAGAGACCTGCGTATGTGTTTGCAGCCGAGTCTGTTGTTGCTATTGATGAAAAGCCGTGGTATTATGATATCAAGAACTTCCTCAAGACTCAAGAATATCCTGAGGGTGCGTCGAAGAATGATAAGAAGAACCTGAGAAGGCTAGCTGGAAGCTTTTATTTGAATCAGGATGACTTGTTGTATAAGCGGAACTTTGACATGGTCTTGCTCAGATGCGTGGATAGACACGAAGCAGACATGTTAATGCAAGAAGTGCACGAGGGTTCGTTTGGTACCCATGCTGGTGGTCATGCAATGTCGAAGAAATTGCTGAGAGTCGGTTATTACTGGATGACGATGGAATCCGATTGTTTCAAATATGCTCGGAAGTGCCATAAGTGTCAAATCTATGCTGATAAGGTGCATGTACCACCAAGCTCGTTGAATGTCATGAACTCGCCTTGGCCGTTTGCCATGTGGGGCATCGATATGATTGGGAAGATTGAGCCTACTGCTTCGAATGGACATCGCTTCATCTTAGTCGCGATTGATTACTTCACCAAATGGGTAGAAGCAGCTTCTTTTGCTAGTGTTACCAAACAAGTGGTTGCCCGGTTCATCAAGAAAGAAATCATCTGTCGTTATGGAGTCCCTGAGAGAATTATCACTGACAATGGTTCGAATCTCAACAACAAAATGATGAAGGAACTTTGCAGAGATTTCAAGATTGAACATCACAATTCTTCTCCCTACATACCAAAGATGAACGGTGCTGTAGAGGCAGCTAATAAGAACATCAAGAAGATTGTGCAGAAGATGGTCATTACGTACAAGGATTGGCATGAGATGCTACCTTTCGCTTTGCATGGGTACCGTACCTCAGTACGTACGTCGACCGGGGCAACCCCCTACTCCCTTGTGTATGGTATGGAAGCAGTCCTGCCTGTTGAAGTAGAGATCCCTTCTCTGAGGGTATTATTGGATGTCAAGCTGGACGAAGCCGAGTGGATTCGGACAAGGTTTAATGAGTTAAGCCTTATCGAAGAAAAACGGTTAGCAGCTGTTTGCCATGGGCAGTTGTACCAGAGAAGGATGAAGCCAGCCTTTGATCAGAAAGTGCGTCCTCGGACATTTCAAATTGGTGATCTAGTTTTGAAGAGGATCCTTCCTCCCGGTACAGATAACAGGGGCAAGTGGACTCCTAATTATGAAGGTCCATATGTTGTGAAGAAGGTCTTCTCCGGTGGAGCCTTGATGCTTAAAACTATGGATGGTGAAGATTTTCCTTCCCCCGTTAACTCAGATGTAGTCAAAAAATGTGATTACTGCTCCCATGCCCAATCATGAGAAGACTGTTAATGCTGTTGATGAAGTTTCATATGTTTCCTCAGTAGAAGATGTGACTACTCCCTTATCTATTATCAAGAAGAAGCTGGTGCAGGCTAGATTCTTTCCAGGTTGCAACGAAGACTGTTTTTATTGTGCCTACAAACCTGATAGCTCCTGGAAGTTGAAAGATGGTATTCAACGCCTCATGGAAAATTACACTATATTGTTTGAGAGAACTCCTTCTGTGGAAAGTATGTGTGAACACATAACTCGAGGTAAGAAGTTTGAAGATGTGGATATGGTTGATAAAGTGCCAGTGAAGATTACCTCCAAAGGCCCTGTCAAGATCACTTCCAAGGGTCCAATCAAAATTACTGCTGAAGGCCTGGTGAAGACTGTTGCTGAAGTTAGAGTGCCTCCCATGATTATTACCACTCCTGGCCCTATTCCTTATACTTCTGATAAAGCTATACCCTGGATTTACGGTTCTGGTGTTTATATCCATGGTGTTAAGCAGGAACCTTTGACTGATACACCTGTTACTGATGATAACCTTGATGTTGATAATATTGCTGGATCTAGTAAGATCACCAGAAGTGGAAGAATTTTCTCTCCTCCAGCTACCTCAAAAAATACAGTTCTTCTGACTACTACCTCCACTTCTGAGCCAAGTACTGATGCTCGAGGCAAAGGTCCTATGGTTGAACCTGTGCAAGCTGAAGCACCGACTGCTGAAAATCTCTCTAAACAGATGGAAGAAGTGCTGAAGATCATTCGTAAGAGTGATTATGATATTGTTGACCAGCTGGGGCATACTCCCTCCAAAATTTCCATGTTGTCTTTGTTGCTGTGTTCTGAGGCTCATGCTAAAGCCTTGATCAAATTCTTAAGGACTGCTCATGTACCAAATGAAATTTCTGTGGATCAATTTGAAAATTGTGTTGCACATCTGACTTATGATAATGGGTTAGGTTTTTCTGATGCTGACTTGACTCCTGCCAAAAGAAACCATAACAGAGCTTTACATATCTCCATTGAATGTAGGGGCACTACCTTATCTCATGTGTTGATAGACAATGGCTCTTCATTGAATGTACTTCCCAAAGAGGTTCTGAACAAGCTCAGTCCTGAAGATGCTGTGTTAAGATCAAGTAATATAGTGGTGAGAGCCTTTGATGGTTCAAGAAAAGTGGTGCATGGGGAAATAGATCTCCCGATCAAAGTAGGCTCTCAAGTCTTCGATTCTACCTTCTATGTAATGGATATTCGTCCTGCGTACTCTTGTTTGCTTGGGCGCCCCTGGATCCACGGGGCAGGTGCTGTGACCTCCACTCTACATCAGAAGTTGAGATATCCTGTGAAGGGAAAGATCGTAACTGTTTATGGAGAGGAAGAATATATGGTCAGTCATGTGAATACATTTAAGTATGTTGAAGTGGAAGGTGAATATGTTGAGACTCCTTGCCAGACATTTGAAGTAGTTCCTTCGGTCGTTCCCGCTACTGAAGCTCCTCCTGTGGTTAAAAGAGTTCCTGTGGTTACGAGAGTACCTTCTACAATGGCTTCCCTCAAAGACGCTAGAGCTGTGGTTGAAGAAGATGGTTGTACTATTTGGGGTCAGCTTCCCGACATTCCTTACAAGTCTGACAAGTTTGGTCTGGGTTTCACTGCAGAATCCCAGAAGGCTGTTCGTCGTGCTCGTGCTGTTCGTACCACCAATCCAGGGAACATGAAAGATCAAATCAATGTTGTGGGTGACTATAATGAAGACTACAATCTGGATATTTGGATTTTTCCTACTGTGGGTGATGGGCTCAACAATTGGAAGACTGAAGACGTTATTCCTATCTCCTTTAGTCAGGAGTAAATACTATTACTGCGTTGTTATTTTTAAGACTTGTGCCTTACCCGGGGCACAATGGTATGCTTGTTTCGGGATGTCATTTCATTTGCATACTTCATTCAATAAAAATCAATGGACGTTTCGTTTTCGTAAATATTGGGATCTTTGTTTTTCTTTTATTTTATTTTCATCAGCTATGTGTTCTTACACACACCCACATCACTAAAATGCAGATCCTCATCCACTCTGGATCCTGTTGATAACAGTTCTACTATTGCCAATTATAATTTCGAGAATCCGATCTATCAAGCTGAAGATGGAAAGGATAAAGATTGTGAAGTACCTGTAGAGCTTGCTAGGTTATTACAACAAGAAGAGAAAGTTACACAGCCGCATGAGGAATCAATTGAGGTTGTAAATCTGGGTACTGAAGTAGACAAGAAAGAAGTCAAAATAGGAGCAGGCTTGGAAAACAGTGTCAAAGAAAGATTGAGTCGGATGTTACGTGACTATGTAGAGGTTTTCGCTGGAAAAATCAAGAGATGATATGGAATGATGAATGTCAAGAAGCTTTTGACAAAATCAAGAAATATCTCCAAGAACCTATAAATCTGATGCCACCAGTTGAAGGAAGACCTCTAATCATGTATTTGACCGTGTTAGAAAATTCAATAGGGTGTGTGTTGGGGCAACATGACGAGTCTGGTCGAAAAGAGCATGCAATATACTATCTTAGCAAAAGGTACCTGTAGCACCTCAAATTTGCACCTATCATTGTACATACATACTCATATTAGGTCATAGCATAACATGGTCCACTGCATAGCATTGCATTGTCCCTTTTGCCCAAGTGCAAGATCATCAAGAGAATTAGGTCAAACTGGTCAGGAGATCAGTCAATCAAGCAAGCAAGTACAATTTCCAAGAAGCCAAGGCCCTGGGGTTGGTCCAACATGTTCTCATGACTTGGGGATCCATTTGAAGTGTTTAGGTCAAAGATTGGATGTTCAGAGGTCATCATTCAGTGCACAATCAGTCAGAAACCCTAAAAAGTCAAACTTGGTCAACTGTGATTGATTTTATGGTTTTGATGGATGGATTTGGTTTGAGAGAGCTTATTCATGTCCAAATAGGCCTCATATATCATGGCAAACATCATCATTGAAGAATTTGAAGCCAAATCAGAAATTTCCAAAAATAGAAACTGGACCTGTAATTTCAACTGCCAAAAATGGAAACTTCTTGAGCCTAAACTTACATCATGATACAAGCTTCAAATGAATTTTTTCCCAACATGAAAGTTGAAGATCTTGTTCTCCCATTTCCAAAATGTCCAAGAACACTCAATTCCCATGTATGGTTGGCAAGATATGATCTATTCATTTTCAAAAATTCTTGAACTTCAAAAGGCCATATCTCTCAAACCATTTGGCCAAATTTGGTGAGGTTTTTTCCAACAAGTCATATTTGACCTCCTCTTTCCAAAAATGTAACCTTAATGCACCAAAACCTCATGGATCAAAATGGCATTTTTTCACTTACATGTTTTATTTTCAAGTAAGGGTGAAAAGTGACTTTTTGATTTAATCATTTCCAATCACTTTGGCCTTGCAAATATGTTCAGAAATGTTGTTTGTGACTTGTGGAAGGCCCAATTTTCGTGCTATAGCCACTACACCTCACCATGTGAACCAAAGTGGTCATTTTAGCAATTTTGATTTTAAAACAAAACATGATTAGCACCTTGCTTAGCAACCTTAAACAGCAAATATATAGGTTGTTTTCTGATCATTTGCAACCCTAGCAGCTATTTTTCACACAGAAAAATCTCACTCTCTCAAATTCTCATTTTCTCTCATTTTGGAAAATCTGTCAACAAGCTTCAAGAACTCAACTGTGCCTTGCTTGCTACAACATCTATTCCCCATCTTGAGCTTATTTCCACCTTCATTTCACAACTGTAACCACCAATTCGTGACTGTTCTCTCTAAAGCATCATCAACGGCAGATTTCGATTTGGTTTGTTTCAAGCATCACTGAGCTAAAATTATCCAACCATACATCTTTTGGAAGCTTTGTGTGTATCAGTTTCAAGCTTGCAGCACCAAACAAGAACTGTTTCTCAAATTTCTTCAGAATCAAGTGCTTTTAGTTGCTCAGTTCCTTGTGAACTTTTGCTTTGCTTTGCTTGTATAAGCAATTTGCATTGAGGTATACTTCTAATCTTCATGTAGTCTGGAAGACCTGGCATGTTACTTGGCCAGGCAACTGTCTGAAGTCCTCCTTAAGAGGCAATGTTTTTGTATGTTTATAATTTGTCCCTGTACATTCAAAGACCTCCTAAGTGAAGAGGCAATTGGCAGAACCCAAGGGATATGCAACCTATCCCCTGCTAGTCTGTGTGTCACTCACCTTGCTCACACTCCTTGTGTTGATGCATAGTGAGTAAAAACCCAAGATCTATCGAGTCTAACTTGTGGATAGAGTTCCTACTTTCTGAACTCCCACACCTTCTAATATTCAAATGCTCTCCCTGACCAGGGATAAGAGCAATGAGGCACACCCCTCATCTCCTTTCATCTGCTTCACCTTGGCTCTCAATGTCAAGGTTAAGAGCAACATTAACCCAATTCCAGTGGTTTGTTTGTTGAGGTTGATATGACCCCTCGACTAAAACCTAGCCTTGTTTGAGCCCCTTGCTTGTGTATAGTGTGTGCTACCTGTGCTTGTATTTGTTTGACTTGCTTCCTGTGCAAGTTAGGGTTAGTTTAGACTTGCTTCCTGTGCAAGATAGGTTTTGCTTGACTTGCTTCCTGTGCAAGTTAAGTGTGTGTGTGGCTTGCTTCCTGTGCAAGCCATGTTTAGGATAGGTTGGCTCCCTGTGCCAAATAGCTAGAAACCTTAACTTAGGGTTGATTTGCATGATAACATCTAGGCTCGAGTCGTAGTCTCCATAGTTGTGTCTCCCTCTGTTATCTGGTTTAGGCTAGATCCTTTGTCCCTGCGTAGGGGAACTACATCGCCCTGATCTTCATACCAGATGAAGTATGTAGGCAGGAGATTGAGCTGATCTCTCCGGGCGCCTTTTTAGTTTTTTTGTGTGAGTTGTCTGACAGTTGCTAGGCTCGAGTGCCTGACTCCTTAGCAATTTGTTGTCTGTTTGTTTGAGTGTGTGCTTGACAGTTATAGGCTCGAGTCCCCGACTCCCTATCAACTTGTTATGTTGTTGTGTGCTTGGAAGCTGATGTAAGACCATCGAGTGGCATTCGGGTTCCAATGTGGGTGTGTTTTGGTTCGGATGCTGATGTAAGTCCAGTGATTGGCATTCGGGCTCCATGTTTGCCTTTGCCTGTGTTTGTTTGTGTGCGTGTCAGCCGAGCTACGAATGCTCTGATTCTCCTTCGTCCAAAGGAGATACGTATGCATAGGATGCGATATCCTAGCGAGCATGTGTCGTTTCCCCGGTCCGAACTACTTCGACTCTGGTGTCTATGCTAGATAGACTAAGTAGGCCCAGGATGCGATATCCTGCCGAGTCAGTTTCAGTCAGTTTCTTGTGTCTCTTTCAGCCAGTGTGTGTGTGTTTGAGCAGTGTCTTAGCAACCAATTTCCTTCCTTTTGTGCGTGGATCCCGTAGAGTACTACGGATGCGTAGGGGTTCTAATACCTTCCCTTCGCATAACCGACTCCCGAACCCATTCTCTTTGGTCGCGAGACCATGTTCTTTCCTAGGTTTACTTCGAGCGTTTCCTTTCCCTCTTTTGGGATAAATAACGCACGGTGGCGGCTCTGTTGTTCTTGTTTTCCCGCCGGTTTTTCGCGTAATGCGACAGCTGGCGACTCTGCTGGGGAGTAGAGAAGTTGACCTGTGCTGGTCCATCTTCCCTGAGCGAGTCTCTCCTAGCGCTCTCTAGGTTAGGGTTTTGGTTGCTTTGTGCTGTGTTTATTTGTTGCCTTCATTATTTGGTCATTTCATTTATTGATTGCATTGATTGTGAGCATTAATGTTTGCATTCATATTCATTATTCATTCTGCCTGGCTGGTTGTCTGTTTTTCTTTGTGGGGTGGGAGTCAGTTGAGGTAAAAGGTCCAATGCCCAGACCATGAGTGAAATCTAGGATGATTAGGAATAGAGTGATTCATGGGAAGCGGGTGGTATTGCGCCACTTAGCGGAACATTGATATCACGAGCAGTTCAGACCCTGGTGGGGTATCGTCGTTACATACTTCGGGTGTGTAGATGATGGTATTCTGCGAAAGGTTATTTATGCTGCGTTTCTCTCGACCTTACCCTGGCCTAGACTACACCCGTGAGTGGGGAAGGGTTGATCATTACAGGTACTGTTGGTGACTTTTTGTTCTGTTGGTGACTTCGGGTTCAGACAACAGTGTATTCAGTTGACCTCGTGTTTTCAAGTTGGATTTGGGTTCTGATTTTGACTGAAGCTTCGACCTAGTGATCAGAATTGCACAACCAACCAGCCAATCCAGTCTGCATCATTTGCATCATAGCATATTTATTTTCCAAAAGATACGCAATCAAAAAAAAATCAAAAGGAAAAAAATCAAGAAAAACAAAGAAGAAAAAGAAAAGAAAAAAAAACTAATCTCTGCATGCATATCATTTCTCAGGTACATTCCAGAGCTTGGTCTACTGATAGAGATGGCAACAGTCCCAGAGCCGAAGCGGAAGACCTGTTCCTACAGCTTTCATCGTGAGCCGTTGACTTCATTGATTGAGTTGGGTAGTCTTGTGACTGATGATCGTCTGAAGGGTTTCGTTGGGCAGTATGGGGATCTCCTGACAGTGTTGAAGACAGTAGTTGATCCGGTGCCTCTACAGACACTTCTCCAGTTCTACGATCCGGAGCTCAGATGCTTCACATTTCAAGACTATCAGTTGGCACCTACTCTCGAGGAGTACTCTATCTTGATGAGCATCCCGATTCAGCACCAGATTCCCTTTTTGGACGTCCCAAAGGAGGTTAACTTCAGATTGATTGCCAGAGTTCTCCGGTTGAGTGTCAAGGAAATTTGTGATAATTGGAAGCCCAGTGGGGGAGTCGTGGGTCTGCCATTGAAGTTTCTTTTGAGAGTGGCTAGAGATGAAGCAGAGAAGGGGAATTGGGAAGTTTTTCACGCACAGCTTGCTGCCATGATCTATGGGATCGTCCTGTTCCCAAGCATGCCTAATTTCATTGACTATGCTGCTATTACTATCTTCATCAGAGGGAATCCAGTCCCCACCCTATTAGCTGACACTTACTATGCCATTCACAATAGGCATGGTAAGGGTGGAGCCATCAGGTGCTGTTTACCTCTCCTGTTCAGATGGTTCATGTCACTCTTGCCCGTCAGTGGACCCTTTGTGGATACCCAAAGCACTCTTAAGTGGACTCAGAGGGTCATGTCGCTCACCTCCTACGACATCAGATGGCAATCTTACCGGATGGACGTACAGAATGTTGTTATGAGTTGTGGTGAATTCTGGAACGTGCCACTCATGGGGACCAAAGGATGTATAAACTATAATCTAGTTCTTTCTCTTCGCTAGTTAGGGTTTGTTATGAAGGGAAGACCACTTGAAGCTGAGATAGCGGAGAGTGTGTATTTTGAGAAGAAAGATGACCCTGTTAGATTGGAGCAGGTAGGAAGAGCTTGGAGATCTGTTGGAGTGAAGGATGGATCCGTTTTAGGGAAGAAGTTTGCCATTGCAATGCCCGATTACACTGATTGGGTAAAGAAGAGAGTGGAAACTTTATTGCTACCCTACGATAGGATGGAGCCGTTGCAGGAGCAACCACCTTTGGTTCTTGCTGATAGTGTGCCTGCTGAGCACTATAAGCAAGCTTTGATGGAAAGTCGCCGTTTGAGGGAGAAGGAGCAGGACACCCAGATGCAGTTGTACAAAGCTAAAGCTGATAAGCTGCACTTGGCCCATCAACTCAGGGAAGTGCAAGGAGAGGATGCTAGCAGAGCCAGGAGTAAGAAGAGGTCATATGAGGAGATGGAATCCCTGTTGGATGCAGAGCATAGGGAATGCTTGAGGCTGCAGAGAGCAGAAGTCAACTATCAGAAGAAGATCAGAGACCTAGAAAAGCAACTCAGAGACAAAGACGTTCAGTTGAAGAAGGAGATGGATTTGAGACAGAAATCAGAGGATTACCTTGGAGGAGAAGTATTGGAGCTTAGAAGACAATTGAAGGAGAAGATTACCCCTCTACCAGAATGTTCAGAATGCACACTGTTGATAGACCAGTGCCATTACCTGAAGACCCTCGTTCCGGAAGACCGTCTGTCTTAGATTGTATCTTTGTTTGTTTTTGTTGAGAATCACCTCCAGGCCTGTTGGATGGGATTCATTTGCTTGTACTCCGTCTTTTGGATCTTTATTGTTGAGAATCACCTCCAGGCTTGTTGGATGGGATTCATTTCTTTGTACTCTGTTTCGAATTTTTGTTGACTTCTGGTTATATGACCTTTTTACCCTTATTTATAGATAAGGTTGTCAGTATTTCCCTATTGTTCTCATTTTCCTTGTATCCTGTTGTTCTCTTGTTGCTGCAGGTTGCCACCTTTTGAGGATGGGTCAGGCTCTTTGAATGCCTGAGAAATGAGCATATCATGTGCATCATACACATCATTAACATCATACTCATCTCATTTGCATAACAGGTGTTCTTGTGTCGTCTTCTCACTTTGATTCCTGTGTCCAGGCAGGATAGCTGATCAAAGACCGCACCGCTACTCAACGCGACTCAACCATCAACGCAATATGGATCAAGTACAAGCCGAGTTAGCTGAGATGGGGGCTAACATGGCCCAATTCATTCATATGATGCAAGGGGTTGCGCAAGGACAAGAAGAAATCCGAGATATGGTTCAGAGGCAAGAAGCTGCGTTGCCGCCGGTCAATCCACCTCTGCAAGAAGGAAATCCAGTTCCTGACATTCCTGCTGCTGCTATTCCCGTCAACAACTATGCTGAAGGTGAAGAGTTGAGGGGTATTCGAGTTAACGGTCAACCTATTGCTCCAGATGCTGCTAATGCCAGAGTCATCCATGCTCCGGCCCGTAACAGAATTCCGATTGTTGACAGACAAGAGGATATGTTTACCTTACTCAGTGAAGACGAAGATATTCTGGGAAGAAATGATGCGAGAGATCGTAAAGTCGAGGCCCTTGCTGAGAAAATTCGGGCTATGGAATGTCAAAACTCCCTCGGTTTTGATGTTACAAACATGGGATTAGTTGAAGGTCTGAAAATCCCGCACAAGTTCAAGGCACCGTCATTCGACAAATACAACGGTACCTCCTGCCCTCGCACCCATGTGCAGGCGTACTACAGAAAGATATCCGCATACACTGATGATGAGAAGATGTGGATGTATTTCTTCCAAGACAGCCTATCTGGGGCGTCTTTGGACTGGTATATGGAGTTGAAGCGGGATTCAATCAGATGCTGGAGGGATTTGGGTGAAGCATTCCTCAGACAGTACAAGCATAATATGGACATGGCTCCGACCCGGACTCAGCTGCAGAGTTTGTGTCAGAAAAACAATGAGAGCTTTAAAGAGTACGCCCAGAGATGGCGCGAGCTTGCTGCGAGAGTTCAACCCCCTATGCTGGAAAGGGAGTTGACTGACATGTTTATCAGCACTCTTCAAGGTGTGTATATGGATCGGATGGGAAGCTGCCCATTCGGAAGTTTTTCTGATGTCGTCATCTGTGGCGAGAGAACCGAAAGTCTGATCAAGGCCGGTAGGATTCATGATGTGGGTTCTTCTTCGTCATCGAAGAAACCTTTCTCTGGGGCACCTCGTCGTAGAGAAGGAGAGACCAATGCTGTCCACCGTGGGAATGTGTACAGAGGAGGGGTGAGTAGAGAACAATATCGTCCGGTAGCTGCAGTAACTATTCCTGCACCTCAACCTCGCCAACAACAACAACCAAGGGTTCAACAACCACAACAACAACAACAGCAGCAACGTCCCTATCAGCCAAGACAAAGGTTGCAGGCTGATAGAAGGTTTGACCTGTTGCCCATGACTTACGCCGAATTACTGCCCGAACTACTCCGGTTAGGGTTTGTTGAATTGCGTACCATGGCTACTCCAACAGTGCTGCCTCCTGGGTATGATGCGAACGTCCGCTGTGACTTTCATTCTGGGGCACCAGGCCACCATACTGAGAGATGCCGGGCTTTGCAGCACAAAGTTCAAGATCTGATCGATGCCAAGGCGATCAACTTCTCCCCGGCACCTAACGTTGTGAACAATCCTATGCCTCAGCATGGAGGACATAGGGTGAACAATATTGAAGAAGGAGAAGCTGAAAATCTGGTTGACAATGTCGATGATGTTCAGACTTCTTTATCAGTTGTGAAGGGCCGTCTGTTGAAGGGGGGTGTCTACCCAGGTTGTGATGAAGGTTGTTTGGGTTGTTCTGAAGCTGCTAATGGTTGTGACCAGTTGAAGGCTGGTATACAAAGATTGATTGATGAAGGCTGTCTCCAGTTCAGTCGGGTTGTTCAAGACAATGGGTCAGTGTCAACTGTCACCATCTACTACAAGCCGTCTGAAGGACGAGGACGAGGGGTTGTTGGTACATCAGCAACAAGCAGTGCTCCAGTTACCATTCCTGCTCCGGTAACCATCAATGCTCCAACTACTATCAATGCGTCTGGCAGAAGACAAGTGGAAAATAGTAGGGCTGTTCCGTGGAGGTATGACAATGCCTATCGCAGCAATCGGAGGGCTGACAATCAGACTAGACCAGCAAATCAAGCGCCTGTGACAATCAGTGCACCGGTAAGAACTCTTGTGGTTGCAAGTCCTGTGGTGGACAATGTCGGTGGACCGAGAGGTTTTACCCGGAGTGGACGACTGTTTGCTCCTCAGCCATTGAGAGATGCTAATGCTGAGGCATCCGCTAGGGCTAAGGGCAAGCAATTTGTGGTTGACGAGGAACCGGCTCAGAAGGAGGCTGAGGGTTCTTTTGAAAAGGACGTCGAGGAATTTATGAAGATTATCAAGAAGAGTGACTACAAGATAGTAGATCAGCTCAATCAGACTCCGTCCAAAATTTCAATACTCTCTTTGCTGTTGTGCTCAGAGGCACATCGTGATGCCTTGCTGAAGATGTTAAACATGGCATATGTACCGCAAGAGATCTCAGTCAACCAGCTGGAGGGTGTGCTAGCCAACGTGAGCACCAGGCATGGTGTAGGTTTCACTGACCTAGACTTGACGCCTGAGGGTCGTAATCATAACAAAGCCTTGCACATCACTATGGAGTGCAAGGGTGCTGTTTTGTCTCACGTGTTGGTAGACACCGGGTCGTCCCTGAATGTCCTGCCCAAGCAAATTTTGAAGAAGATTGATGTTGAGGGAGTTGTGCTCACTCCCAGTGACCTTATTGTACGTGCTTTTGACGGATCCAAACGTTCTGTGTTTGGTGAAGTTACCTTGCCGGTGAAAATAGGTCCGGAAGTTTTTGATGTAATCTTCTATGTGATGGACATTCAGCCCGCCTATAGCTGTTTGTTGGGGCGTCCGTGGATACACGCAGCTGGGGCAGTCTCGTCGACTCTCCATCAAAAACTCAAATATGTCTGGAACGGTCAGATTGTGACCGTATGTGGCGAAGAAGAGATTCTGGTGAGCCACCTCTCCTCGTTCAAGTATGTCAAGGTGGATGGTGAGATCCATGAAACCTTGTGCCAGGCATTTGAGACCGTGGCGCTTGAGAGAGTAGCTTGTGCTGAGCAGAGGAAGCCTGGTGCTTCGATTGCATCCTACAAGCAAGCCAAGGAGGTGGTTGACTCTGGTAAAGCTGAGGGCTGGGGCAAGATGGTTGACTTGCCTATCAAGGAAGACAAATTTGGAATCGGTTATGAGCCTCTTCAGGCAGAACAGAATGCGGGTCCGAGCACCTTTACCAGCGCTGGGCTGATGAACCATGGAGATGTCTTTGCTACTGATGGTGAAGACTGTGACGGTGACTGCAATGTAGACGTCTGGGTCCGCCCTTGGGCGCCAGGGGAGTCTATCAATAATTGGACGGCTGAAGAAGTGGTCCAAGTTACTCTTCTGACAGAGTAATTTTCCTTTGTTTTTTCATTTTGCATGAAAACCCTACGTTCTGCCCAAGGCGTAGTGGTTCACTGTAGGGCCTCATCATGTTTTAATGATTATCATAAATAAAGGACGTTTTGCAATCAAATTTTGAGATCTTTGTCTTTCTATTTTTGTTTTCACTTTTTTTTCAAAATAAAAATAAAAATGGCAATGTTTTTGTTTTTTGTGACTTTATTGAAATCTTTTTCTAAAAACAAAACATTAAACATGCAGAAGTGATATTTTGGCATCCACTGTGAACGACTCTGTTATGGCTCAGTATGATTTTGATAATCCCATCTACCAAGCTGAAGAGGAGAGTGAGGAAGACTGTGAACTCCCTGCAGAATTGGTCAGATTACTGAAGCAAGAGGAAAGGGTCATCCAACCTCATCAGGAGGATTTGGAAATTGTTAATCTGGGTACTGAGGACACCAGAAGAGAGATCAAGATTGGGGCTGCTTTAGAAGACTCTGTCAAGAGGAGGTTAATTGAGATGCTGAGAGAATATGTGGAAATATTCGCCTGGACATATCAAGACATGCCTGGGTTAGATACAGACATTGTGGTGCATCGGTTACCTCTTAGAGAAGAGTGTCCGTCGGTCAAGCAGAAGTTTCGCAGAACAAGTCCTGATATGGCTGTTAAAATCAAGGAAGAGGTTCAGAAGCAGTGGGATGCAGGTTTTCTGGCTGTTACCAGATATCCACCGTGGGTTGCCAACATTGTTCCTGTGCCAAAGAAGGATGGCAAAGTCAGAATGTGTGTCGACTACCGGGATTTGAATAGGGCGAGTCCGAAAGATGATTTCCCATTACCTCACATTGATGTATTGGTGGATAATACGGCTCAATCCTCGGTATTCTCTTTCATGGACGGTTTCTCAGGCTATAACCAGATCAAGATGGCGCCAGAGGACATGGAAAAGACGACATTCATTACACCTTGGGGCACGTTCTGCTACAAAGTGATGCCGTTTGGGCTGAAGAATGCCGGTGCTACCTATCAGAGGGCAATGACGACTCTCTTTCATGACATGATGCACAAAGAAATCGAAGTGTACGTGGATGATATGATTGTGAAGTCGCAGACAGAAGAGGAGCACCTGGTTAATCTGCAGAAGTTGTTTGACAGATTGGTCAAGTTCAAGCTGAGGCTGAATCCGAACAAGTGTACGTTTGGGGTGAGATCAGGGAAGCTGTTAGGCTTCATTGTCAGTGAAAAAGGGATGGAGGTTGATCCAGCTAAAGTCAAAGCTATTCAAGAGATGCCTGAACCAAAAACGGAGAAGCAAGTCCGTGGGTTTTTAGGGAGATTGAACTACATTGCAAGGTTCATATCTCACCTAACTGCCACGTGTGAACCAATTTTCAAACTACTCAGAAAGAATCAGGCGATCAAATGGAATGATGATTGTCAGAAAGCTTTTGACAAGATCAAAGAATATTTACAGAACCCTCCAATCCTGATTCCTCCAGTTCCTGGGAGACCACTGATAATGTACCTATCAGTTACCGAGACTTCAATGGGGTGTGTATTGGGACAGCATGACGAGTCTGGTCGAAAAGAGCATGCCATATACTACCTTAGCAAAAAGTTTACCGACTGTGAAACAAGATATTCACTGCTCGAGAAAACTTGCTGTGCTTTGGCCTGGGCTGCTCGCCGACTAAGGCAGTATATGTTGAACCATACTACTCTGTTGATTTCTAAGATGGATCCAGTGAAGTACATCTTTGAGAAGCCAGCTCTCACCGGACGTGTTGCCCGATGGCAGATGATTTTAACAGAGTATGACATTCAGTACACGTCACAGAAGGCCATCAAAGGTAGTATTCTGTCAGACTATCTTGCCGAGCAACCGATCGATGATTATCAGCCTATGATGTTTGAATTCCCTGATGAAGACATCATGTATCTGAAGATGAAAGATTGTGAAGAGCCGCTTGTCGAGGAAGGACCGGATCCTGATGACAAGTGGACACTGATGTTTGATGGGGCTGTGAATATGAACGGTAATGGTGTTGGGGCCGTATTGATCAATCCTAAAGGTGCTCATATACCTTTCTCTGCCAGATTAACTTTCGACATCACCAACAGTGAAGCTGAGTATGAGGCTTGTATCATGGGGATAGAAGAAGCCATTGATCTGAGGATCAAAACACTTGACATACTTGGAGATTCTGCTCTAGTGATCAATCAGGTCAATGGAGATTGGAATACAAACCAGCCGCATCTGATTCCGTATAGAGATTACACCAGAAGAATACTGACGTTCTTCAAGAAGGTGAAGTTGTACCATGTCCCCCGGGATGAAAATCAAATGGCTGATGCTTTGGCTACTTTATCGTCCATGATAAAGGTTCATTGGTGGAACCATGTGCCACATGTTGCGGTGAATCGACTCGAGAGACCTGCGTATGTGTTTGCAGCCGAGTCTGTTGTTGCTATTGATGAAAAGCCGTGGTATTATGATATCAAGAACTTCCTCAAGACTCAAGAATATCCTGAGGGTGCGTCGAAGAATGATAAGAAGAACCTGAGAAGGCTAGCTGGAAGCTTTTATTTGAATCAGGATGACTTGTTGTATAAGCGGAACTTTGACATGGTCTTGCTCAGATGCGTGGATAGACACGAAGCAGACATGTTAATGCAAGAAGTGCACGAGGGTTCGTTTGGTACCCATGCTGGTGGTCATGCAATGTCGAAGAAATTGCTGAGAGCCGGTTATTACTGGATGACGATGGAATCCGATTGTTTCAAATATGCTCGGAAGTGCCATAAGTGTCAAATCTATGCTGATAAGGTGCATGTACCACCAAGCTCGTTGAATGTCATGAACTCGCCTTGGCCGTTTGCCATGTGGGGCATCGATATGATTGGGAAGATTGAGCCTACTGCTTCGAATGGACATCGCTTCATCTTAGTCGCGATTGATTACTTCACCAAATGGGTAGAAGCAGCTTCTTTTGCTAGTGTTACCAAACAAGTGGTTGCCCGGTTCATCAAGAAAGAAATCATCTGTCGTTATGGAGTCCCTGAGAGAATTATCACTGACAATGGTTCGAATCTCAACAACAAAATGATGAAGGAACTTTGCAGAGATTTCAAGATTGAACATCACAATTCTTCTCCCTACATACCAAAGATGAACGGTGCTGTAGAGGCAGCTAATAAGAACATCAAGAAGATTGTGCAGAAGATGGTCATTACGTACAAGGATTGGCATGAGATGCTACCTTTCGCTTTGCATGGGTACCGTACCTCAGTACGTACGTCGACCGGGGCAACCCCCTACTCCCTTGTGTATGGTATGGAAGCAGTCCTGCCTGTTGAAGTAGAGATCCCTTCTCTGAGGGTATTATTGGATGTCAAGCTGGACGAAGCCGAGTGGATTCGGACAAGGTTTAATGAGTTAAGCCTTATCGAAGAAAAACGGTTAGCAGCTGTTTGCCATGGGCAGTTGTACCAGAGAAGGATGAAGCCAGCCTTTGATCAGAAAGTGCGTCCTCGGACATTTCAAATTGGTGATCTAGTTTTGAAGAGGATCCTTCCTCCCGGTACAGATAACAGGGGCAAGTGGACTCCTAATTATGAAGGTCCATATGTTGTGAAGAAGGTCTTCTCCGGTGGAGCCTTGATGCTTACAACTATGGATGGTGAAGATTTTCCTTCCCCCGTTAACTCAGATGTAGTCAAAAAATACTTCGCATAAATTGACCCGCTGGACAAAAAGAATAAAAGAGTCCAGGCAAAAATGGGCATCCCAGCGAACCAAAAAACAGAAAGAAAAGGTTCGGGTAAAAGTTAGGGATAAAAATGAAAAATTGTACACCCGGTAAGTCGAAAACCCGCAAGGGCGGCTTAGGCAAAAATGGGTATCCCGGTGGATTGAAAACCCGAAAGGGCGATCCAGCCAAAAGAGGGATTAAAAGCGAAGACTACAATCTGAGTCATCTGTACTTCATTATGCTTCGTCAGCTGCCATCTCGAATGATGTGATCTGTCCAGTCAGTCTTCTCAGAAAGCAAGGAATTGGGAGGAAACTGATGATCTATAAGTTATAACAGAGTTGGGAAACAGTGGATGCCGTGTTCACATTGCCATTAGGATAGTTTATTTTCCTTTTGTGCGCAATTACCTCTTTCTAGGAATTGCTTCCCGATGTATTTGCCTTTTCAGGCACATTTTCAATCAATAAAAGTCGTTATTCAGATAAATTGCTCTTTTGTTTTTACTTTTACTGTTTTGTTTGCAAAAACGTCCGAATTTTTGATAAACATTGCATATAAAAACATGAAGGCTACACAATAACGTGCAAAAGATTAAAACATTTGAAAATCATTTTGAATGTTGAGGACACTTGAGCGTATCTTGTCCATATATCCCCTGGGGCATATGTTATCCCGTTTTGCAGGTCGTCACCTGTGAACATTTCCCCAACAGTTATTTCCCATAATAAAACTATTTCTTCTAGCTATGGATTGGTTAAGTCTTCCCCAACGAAGCAATCATTTCTCCAGCAGAGTTCATCCTACTAGTGGATTGGGCGAATTTTCCATAGCAGATCGATACCTGCATCCCCAGCTGAGTTGATTCTTCTTGTGAATATTGTGGGTCGTCCCCGACGGAGTAACAGACATTTCCCAAAGCAGAGTTTATCGCATCGGAAGTTTGTATGAGACTTCTCCCCAGAGAGTTGCCTGGTTTATCTTCCCCAGCGGAGCAATTATTTCCCCAAGCGGAGTTCCTGTGGATTGGTTGGGACATCCCCAGCAGTTTACTCTTGTCTTTAGCAAGTGGTGTGCTTACTCCCCAGCGAGTTGCCTTGTTTTCCCCTAGTGGAGTTGTATGGACGTTTCCCTGGCAGTTGCTTTGTTTCCCCCCAGCGGAATTGTATTGAAGGTTTCTCAGCACAGTCGTCCTGCGTATTCCCCAGAGGAGTTTTCATCATTTCGCATCTTGCATATAGTAATCATTGCATCCTCAAATCGCGTAGCATTTCCATTCCATATGGAGCATTACGCCATAGAAAATTCAAACATATGCATTCATGTGTTCGAAACCCCATCAGACTGTAATCCCCGGTAGAGGCGGATCATCTTTATTCAACGTCAGCATAACACGTCTGCTACAGATGCTTCGACAGCATTCAGAATTGATATCCCCACAGAGGTTTATTTCCTTACCCGATGGTGACAGAAAGTTTGTTTCTCCCCAGTGAGATCCCCAGCAAGTGATCAGCTTTGCTTTGACATATCTAAGACGTCCGTTCTTGTAATACCAGTAAGTATCATGTCAACACCCGCGTGTGTGCTATCATTTTTGGTGTCGGTAAACACCATTGTTTCGGTGTCGGTAAACATCGAGTCCCACCCCAGTCATCGGTAAATGTCTGGTCATTTTTGGTGTCGGTAAACACCATTGTTTCGGTGTCGGTAAACATCGAGTCTCACCCAGTCATCGGTAAATGTCTGGTCATTTTTGGTGTCGGTAAACATCATCTTTCGATGTCGGTAAACATCGAGTCTCACCCAGTCATCGGTAAATGTCTGGTCATTTTTGGTGTCGGTAAACATCATCTTTCGATGTCGGTAAACATCGAGTCTCACCCAGTCATCGGTAAATGTCTGGTCATTTTTTGATGTCGGTAAACATCATCTTTCGATGTCGGTAAACATCGAGTCTTTTCCTCAGTCATCGGTAAATGTCTGATAATTCCCCAGCTAGAAATCCCCAGTAGAGTCATCTGTAAATGTCCTATCTGGTTTCCGGTTGCGAATATTTGTTTGTCTCTCCCCAATAAATTTCTCATCCCAGTCATCGGTAAATGTCTGGTCTTTTTTTTTTTTTTTGATGTCGGTAAACATCATCTTTCGATGTCGGTAAACATCGAGTCCCACCCTAGTCATCGGTAAATGTCTGGTCATGCTTCGTTTTCTTGTTAATAAAATCAAGATCCCCAGAAGTCGTCGGTAAACGTCTTGTCTGGTTCCACCACAAAGATTTTGTTCCTCTCCAAGCAGAGACGCCATCGGTAAATGGCCCAGTTTTTCTTCGATATCGGTAAATATCGAATTCCCAGTTGCAGCAGCCATCGGTAAATGGTTTTTGCTGAAGTTGATATCGGTAAATATCAAGTTTTAACCATCGGTAAATGGTTTCGCTTTTCTCAAGTTGTTTTCCCAGCAGCCATCGGTAAATGGTTTTGCTGAAGTTGATATCGGTAAATATCAAGTTCCCAGTTTTAACCATCGGTAAATGGTTTTGTTTTTCAGAAGTTGTTTTCCCAGCAGCCATCAGTAAATGGTCTTGCTGAAGTTGATATCGGTAAATATCAAGTTTCCAGTTTTCCAACCATCGGTAATTGGTTTTACTTTTCTGAAGTTGTTGTGCAGTTGTCATCGGTAAATGACGTGGTTCTTCTTGTATTATATCCAGTCGGTGCAAAGTTCTATGGTTCTTTGGTATTCAATCCCTGTTTACCCTGAAAGTCTGACAGCAGTTGCTATCATCCGTTCGGGTTCCCAGCTGATTGAATAGGGGCAGCTGTAGCACCTCAAATTTGCACCTATCATTGTACATACATACTCATATTAGGTCATAGCATAACATGGTCCACTGCATAGCATTGCATTGTCCCTTTTGCCCAAGTGCAAGATCATCAGGAGAATTAGGTCAAACTGGTCAGGAGATCAGTCAATCAAGCAAGCAAGTACAATTTCCAAGAAGCCAAGGCCCTGGGGTTGGTCCAACATGTTCTCATGACTTGGGGATCCATTTGAAGTGTTTAGGTCAAAGATTGGATGTTCAGAGGTCATCATTCAGTGCACAATCAGTCAGAAACCCTAAAAAGTCAAACTTGGTCAACTGTGATTGATTTTATGGTTTTGATGGATGGATTTGGTTTGAGAGAGCTTATTCATGTCCAAATAGGCCTCATATATCATGGCAAACATCATCATTGAAGAATTTGAAGCCAAATCAGAAATTTCCAAAAATAGAAACTGGACCTGTAATTTCAACTGCCAAAAATGGAAACTTCTTGAGCCTAAACTTACATCATGATACAAGCTTCAAATGAATATTTGCCCAACATGAAAGTTGAAGATCTTGTTCTCCCATTTCCAAAAAGTCCAAGAACACTCAATTCCCATGTATGGTTGGCAAGATATGATCAATTCATTTTCAAAATTTCTTGAACTTCAAAAGGCCATATCTCTCAAACCATTTGGCCAAATTTGGTGAGGTTTTTTCCAACAAGTCACATTTGACCTCCTCTTTCCAAAAATGTAACCTTCATGCACCAAAACCTCATGGGTCAAAATGGCATTTTTTCACTTACATGTTTTATTTTCAAGTAAGGGTGAAAAGTGACTTTTTGATTTAATCATTTCCAATCACTTTGGCCTTGCAAATATGTTCAGAAATGTTGTTTGTGACTTGTGGAAGGCCCAATTTTCGTGCTATAGCCACTACACCTCACCATGTGAACCAAAGTGGTCATTTTAGCAATTTTGATTTTAAAACAAAACATGATTAGCACCTTGCTTAGCAACCTTAAACAGCAAATATATAGGTTGTTTTCTGATCATTTGCAACCCTAGCAGCTATTTTGCACACAGAAAAATCTCACTCTCTCAAATTCTCATTTTCTCTCATTTTGGAAAATCTGTCAACAAGCTTCAAGAACTCAACTGTGCCTTGCTTGCTACAACATCTATTCCCCATCTTGAGCTTATTTCCACCTTCATTTCACAACTGTAACCACCAATTCGTGACTGTTCTCTCTAAAGCATCATCAATGGCAGATTTCGATTTGGTTTAGTTCAAGCATCACTGAGCTAAAATTATCCAACCATACATCTTTTGGAAGCTTTGTGTGTATCAGTTTCAAGCTTGCAGCACCAAACAACAACTGTTTCTCAAATTTCTTCAGAATCAAGTGCTTTTAGTTGCTCAGTTCCTTGTGAACTTTTGCTTTGCTTTGCTTGTATAAGCAATTTGCATTGAGGTATACTTCTAATCTTCATGTAGTCTGGAAGACCTGGCCTGTTACTTGGCCAGGCAACTGTCTGAAGTCCTCCTTAAGAGGCAATGTTTTTGTATGTTTACAATTTGTCCCTGTACATTCAAAGACCTCCTAAGTGAAGAGGCAATTGGCAGAACCCAAGGGATATGCAACCTATCCCCTGCTAGTCTGTGTGTCACTCACCTTGCTCACACTCCTTGTGTTGATGCATAGTGAGTAAAAACCCAAGATCTATCGAGTCTAACTTGTGGATAGAGTTCCTACTTTCTGAACTCCCACACCTTCTAATATTCAAATGCTCTCCCTGACCAGGGATAAGAGCAATGAGGCACACCCCTCATCTCCTTTCATCTGCTTCACCTTGGCTCTCAATGTCAAGGTTAAGAGCAACATTAACCCAATTCCAGTGGTTTGTTTGTTGAGGTTGATATGACCCCTCGACTAAAACCTAGCCTTGTTTGAGCCCCTTGCTTGTGTATAGTGTGTGCTACCTGTGCTTGTATTTGTTTGACTTGCTTCCTGTGCAAGTTAGGGTTAGTTTAGACTTGCTTCCTGTGCAAGATAGGTTTTGCTTGACTTGCTTCCTGTGCAAGTTAAGTGTGTGTGTGGCTTGCTTCCTGTGCAAGCCATGTTTAGGATAGGTTGGCTCCCTGTGCCAAATAGCTAGAAACCTTAACTTAGGGTTGATTTGCATGATAACATCTAGGCTCGAGTCGTAGTCTCCCTAGTTGTGTCTCCCTCTGTTATCTGGTTTAGGCTAGATCCTTTGTCCCTGCGTAGGGGAACTACATCGCCCTGATCTTCATACCAGATGAAGTATGTAGGCAGGAGATTGAGCTGATCTCTCCGGGCGCCTTTTTAGTTTTTTTGTGTGAGTTGTCTGACAGTTGCTAGGCTCGAGTGCCTGACTCCTTAGCAATTTGTTGTCTGTTTGTTTGAGTGTGTGCTTGACAGTTATAGGCTCGAGTCCCCGACTCCCTATCAACTTGTTATGTTGTTGTGTGCTTGGAAGCTGATGTAAGACCATCGAGTGGCATTCGGGTTCCAGTGTGGGTGTGTTTTGGTTCGGATGCTGATGTAAGTCCAGTGATTGGCATTCGGGCTCCATGTTTGCCTTTGCCTGTGTTTGTTTGTGTGCGTGTCAGTCGAGCTACGAATGCTCTGATTCTCCTTCGTCCAAAGGAGATACGTATGCATAGGATGCGATATCCTAGCGAGCATGTGTCGTTTCCCCGGTCCGAACTACTTCGACTCTGATGTTTATGCTAGATAGACTAAGTAGGCCCAGGATGCGATATCCTGCCGAGTCAGTTTCAGTCAGTTTCTTGTGTCTCTTTCAGCCAGTGTGTGTGTGTTTGAGCAGTGTCTTAGCAACCAATTTCCTTCCTTTTGTGCGTGGATCCCGTAGAGTACTACAGATGCGTAGGGGTGCTAATACCTTCCTTTCGCATAACCGACTCCCGAACCCATTCTCTTTGGTCGCGAGACCATGTTCTTTCCTAGGTTTACTTCGAGCGTTTCCTTTCCCTCTTTTGGGATAAATAACGCACGGTGGCGGCTCTGTTGTTCTTGTTTTCCCGCCGGTTTTTCGCGTAATGCGACAGTACCGACTGAGAAACAAGATACTCCCAGCTCGAGAAAGCTTGCTATGCTTTGGCTTAGGCTGCTCGCCGACTAAGACAGTATATGTTGAATCATACCACTTTATTGATTTCTAAGATGGATCTTATCAAATATACATCTGAGAAACCTGCTCTCTGGGGAAGAACAACAAGATGATTGCTGAACTCTGCACGCAGTTCAAAATAAAACACCATAACTCTTCTCCGTACCAGCCAAAGATGAATGGCGCCGTGGAGGCTGCTAATAAGAATATTAAGAAGATCATACAAAAGATGACAGTAACATACAAAGACTGGCATGAGATGTTACCCTTTGCTCTTCATGGTTATCGCACTTCAGTGCGCACTTTGACAGGGGCAACTCCTTTCTCTTTGGTCTACGGAATGGAAGCCGTGTTACCAGTGGAAGTTCAGATTCCCTCTCTAAGAATCATGAAAGAGGCAGGTTTAGACGAGGATGAGTGGATTCAGACTCGACTCGACCAGATAAATTTGATTGATGAGAAGAGGTTGGCAGCTGTTTGTCATGGTCAGATGTACCAGAAACGGATGATCAAAGCTTTCAATAAGAAGGTTAAGCCAAAGGTATATCAGGCTGGTGACTTGGTAATCAAGCGTATCATACTACCACAGGGTGATCCTAGGGGCAAGTGGACTCCTACATATGAAGGACCATTTATGGTCAAAAGAGTATTCTCAGGAGGTGTCATGATGCTTACTACTATGGATGGTGAAGACTTTCCACAGCCTGTAAATGCAGACATAGTTAAAAAATACTACGCATAAAAAGAGACCCGCTAGGTTGACTGGCCTAGGCAAAAATAAGGGCATCCCGGCAAACCAAAAGGGTTCGGGCAAAAATTAGCGATATATATAAAAAAAATGTACACCCGGCAAGTCGAAAACCTGAAAAGGCGGCTTGGACAAAAAAGGGTATCCCGGTGGATTGAAAACCTGAAAGGGCAATCCAGGCAAAAGTTAGGGATTAAAGCGTATGACTATGTCTCGTTTGGATCACTCATGTAACTTCAACTGATGGTGCTACCTAAATCAAGTTCAAACAGATAAAGATCAATCCAATCGTTTCTGTCTCAACAGCAGAAGATGAGATATTTGAAGATAATGGCAATAGTAGAATTGAAACTCAATAGGATCATTTTTCACATAGCTGTTTTCTTTGTTTTATAAAAAATTTACGACGAATTCCTCTTACTAGGATTTCTGTCTCCTTGTACAAACTTGCATATGTATAGGTCACTTTGTGATATAAATAAAATTTCATCTTTGAATCCAGATTTACTTTTACTCTATTTACATAAGCGAAAACGTCCATTGGTTGTGTTTGAATGTATGTATGCTTTTGAATACGATTGATGTTTACTAGAAATGCATAAAATGCAGTAATAGTATTTACTAAGGACGAACGAGGGTAGTAATTCAACGAAGCTTCGCCGGTTCATCCCCACTACAAATCCCCAGTAGAGCAAATCTATCTTTATAGATGCTTCGAATTACGTCTCCCCTTGAATTTATGTCCATCTCTTTTATCTTCAGTCGGGATACTCAGGAACTTATTCCTTCAATAGAAGTACGACGAACGAATACGGGAAATGACAAATACTATACTATCAAACAAGACGAGAACGAGTTCCTCATATTCTTCATAAACGAATCGAGATTTATTTTCCCTAGCCAGCAGTTGTTATACAAAGATATCCGGACGCTTCAGGCCACATGATTCATACATACATCATTTAAATCATACCATAGCATATCCATAAGTGCATAATACATTTACTTAGATGCACCATGCCATGCATGCATACATATTGCATAAACTAACCTTTTCCTTGCAGGATGGTTATATACAGATAAAATACTATCAACAATTCACAACAGGTCAGAAACGATCTATACGAAGATCTAGTGCTGATACTTAATCATTACTCAAGGTGTCCTTGGATAGTAGGCAAACGGTCTATACGAAGATCTATTCCCTAGTCCAGGATATTTTCAGGAGATTTCATCCTGACACTCTTTTGTTCTTGGATATTAGGCAAACGGTCTATACAAAGATCTATTCCCTAGTCCAGGATATTTTCAGGAGATTTCATCGTGACACTCTTTTGTTCTTGGATATTAGGCAAACGGTTTATACGAAGATCTATTCCCTAATCCAGGATATTTCTAGAAGAGATAATCATCACGAAGATTTATTTTTACTGGTCTATTCAACAATTCGAAACAGTTCAGAGACGATCTATACGAAGGTCTAGTGCTGATACTTAATTCAGAAAGAAATCGCCACGAAGATTTGGTTCTGGGACTTAAATTAAAAGTGTGTTCTTAGATACGATTCAGAGACGGCCTATACGAAGACCTAGTACTGATATCCAGTATCAACATCAAGATATTATCACCTCCTGATATTATGGATGGCATCTATAAGCCCATCTCCAGTTCTCCCAAGTGGCATCTTCAAGCCCACTTAAGCATATACAACCAGTCATCAGTGTTACTCTACGCACCGGCGAGTGCAAATTTTTGGGCTTTTGTGTTCAATCCCCTTCAACCTTCCAAGTCACGAATGGCACACAGGCCAATCTAACTCCTCAGGTTTCAGAAAATTGAACAGGGGCAACTGTTGCACCCCAAAATTTGCCCTCTACTTTTAACTCTAACCAATTTTTCGTTTCACATTCATTTGCATCATCTTCATAGCATAACATTTTTTTCTGTCTTAATATTAGCCGGAATAATTTCTCGGAATTTACAAACAGACTGGTCAAATTAACTTTTTAACTGTGCCTAAAATTAGTCAACAAAAAATGTCAAGTTTAAGTTTGCAAATGTCGGTAACATTAATCTGCGGTTCACGTGGTTTAATTTGACATGCTAAAAATATTTTTACGACTATTTTTGGTCATATGTTGATCAGTCTGAGCAGTTTAAACGGTCATAATTTTTATTGCAAAATCCGACCAAACGCTCTATTTTTCCGAGTCATTTATTTCGCGCTGATTATTTTGACGTGTTCATTTTATTTTTTTCGAGCATTTTGGTGCCCGACTTTTATTTTTTTTGAGTCTATTTATTTTTATATTGGGTCTAGAATAAATAAATAGGTTAATTAGTTTTTATTTTAATTTTAACTATTTTAATTATTTAACTTTATTCAGTTTTTAATTTAATATTGGGTTTCAAAATAAACTTAGGCCCATTATCATTAACCTAATTTGTTCCTATATATATTTACTAGCATGACTGATAGAGAGAGGCAGAAAGACAGAACAAAAAAGAGAAACTGAGAGTGGCTGATCTATACTATTGTACACACAGTTTGATAATAGTTTATATATGATATATACTTTATCTATTTTGTTGATATATTTGTTACTGTGTTTCAAATACATGTTCATATATGTAACTAGTATATATATATTTCTATTTTATGTTATAATTTGATTATGTTTTCGGATCGGATCGTGTCAATACGCCGTTTTCACATATACGTGTATGAGGCGTGACATTTGTGTTATCCGATCCAGTTGCGATGATCGCAATTTTGCGCTAGCGACGCCGTTGTTTTTTAATTCATATTTTTTTGTTTTTTTATATACATATATTTAGATCTGCACATTTTTTTCATAACTAACTACCCTGATTTTTTCTAAACCCTGACAATTTCGCCACAAACTCTAAATTTCAAACCTAAAACTTTAACCGTGTTGTTTCCTCTAAACCATAAACCTTTTCTTAATCCTTAACAAACCTTATTATTATTTCCTATTTTCACTCATTTTTATGTTATTCATACACTGTAACTGCTTCGCCCTTGTAATATTTTAAGTTTTAACTCGTAATATTTTCAGTTTTACTTTTCGCCATCTTTATTATGTAACTGCACCAAAGCGTTGTAATAATTAGGGTTTTATTTTTCTGCCATTTAAATTCCTGCCCTTGATCCTATATTAACTGCGTGGTTTAGTAATGTAGGGCGTGAAAACCTACTAAATTAATTATTTAATATTTTTTCTATAACCTTTATATTTTTTTGTAAATAAATAATAAATACTAACTATTTTAATAACTTTTTTTATTACTTACTTATAATAATAAATCCTTATATATTTTGTAAATAAAATCTAATTGTCCATTTTTCTAATTGAATAATAATAATAAACCTATTAATCTAATAATTTGATATTTTCTATAATCTTTATTTATTTTGTAAATAACTAACTTAATATTTTTTCATATAACTCTTTTATTTTGTAATTTGTACATTAATGTATTTTAAATTCTTTTATTATTACTGATTTATTTTAAACTCATATTTTTCTAATAGCTTCTAAAAAAAAAGTCTAACTTGTTTAACCTAAAATAATTTCTTTTAAAATTCTAACCTTTTTATTATCACTTTATTATTATTGTTATTTTATTATTGCTTTATTACCATGGTTTATTTATTATTTTATTATTATTTGCTTTTATCTATTCTATTTTTGCTTCATTATTTTCCTTATTTTAATTTTGTTTTATTTATAATATTAGGAACAAATGTATAGGTTGTAAATTTATTCTTTCTCGCCTGATTATTATGTATCTGTCCCATAGCCATGTAATAGTTTAGGAATTTATTTTTCTTGCTTTTATTTTTGTAAATATTTATTGCGTGGTTAGTAATTTAGGGAGTGCAAAAAAAAACTAACTGTAAATAATTGAACTTAGAAAATTAAATTCAAGACAAATATCTGAAAAATAACACTCACACACGTAAGTCGATCTTTGATCGCCATCTGTACTTCCTAGGGTATTCCTCTTGGTTGCCTTCTTTAAATGGTCAGGTCCCTCGAAAATAGGGGTGTCTTAAGCAAAGTCCCTTCAAACAGAAAAATCATCAAGTCCCTATAAACTTAAAAGATCAAGTCCCTACGAGGTTGCCTACGATATAATGATCTTGTCCCTTCGGTAAACATGATGATAGTCCCTACGAGTTGCTAAAGACACCCCTTATGTTGCCTTCATTGACCATACGATGACCCTACGCCCGTCCCTTAAACACATCCAAGGTAATGACTACCTATTCCTTAATAATAGGGACAGTCTTACCATTGAAAGAATATAAGAGAACACGAAAGACTTAATCTAGGGTAGGTATCTCATAGTTACTTGCTCACACTTTTCAAAATTACTTGTACACCTCACAATTTCTAAACTAGGCTTTGTATACACCCATACGAGGGTCATTACAAAGTACTTAAAGAAATTTTTCTAATCACACACTACACTCTTGCAAACAAACAAAGTGAGCTAAGTAACTAAGAGCCCATGGATAACCATGGATATAAAGGGTGCTAATACCTTCCCTTTGTATAACCTACCCCCCGAACTCAAAATCTTTTTAAGGTCTTTCCTATTCTTTTATGTCCTTTCCTTTTGGATAAAATAAAAGTCGGTGGCGACTCTTGCTATCCGCAACATTTAACTAAAGTCAGTTCTCCCACCGTGTTACAGAACTGGCGACTCTGCTGGGGATCTAATAAAAGAGGGGTACCCTTAGGAATTAGATCACTTTAAAATTGTTTGCCTTGTTTGCTTTATACTTATCTGTTGGTGCTCTTATGTGTGAAAGACCCTAACCCGGATCTAGTGTACCTTAGGTAAATGGAAATAGACCAAGGAAACTATACGGCGTATATCGATATGGTTGATCTGGTGGCCATAGTTAGTGTGACTTCTTGGTTGGTGCTTATGTTCCTTAAGCAAGTTGAGGATAATATGAGGCTGCCATATGTTGTCAATACACTAACTGACTTTTAGAACCCTAGTCATCCCATCTTGGCCTTTAGAAAGTAGTGAGATAACCGGCTTTGGTGAAGACTGAAGTTGGTTGATACTCGATACTACACTCATTGAGATCCTAAACTTGGAGGGTTTTGGTTGGCAAGTAAGTTGCCTACTGAACAACCACCCTTGTGAAGGGTCAATGATTTTGATATCCCTTAGAACCTGGTTACTTTTGTAGGACAGGATGAATCAACTAAACTTCAGGGGAGGGTACTTACCTTTAAACCTCATGCAAGCCTTCAAACCTAGGGCTATTGTGTGACTTGTTTGTGTGTGCCACATGTTTGTGATTGAGCATAACATCATAGCATCATCATGCATCATAAGCATAGCATTTTCACTAACCATTTCAAGGACCAAAGGATTTATCTTTGTTCTTTGTTGCAGGTCATGGCTTCTGCTCGTAGGAATACTATCCGGATCAACTTTGTAGGAATACCTCCTAAGCTTAAGGAATTGGTCTCTCAAGTTTCCGAAAACTCCCAGTTCATCAAGAGGCATGGTCACCTACTGAATCTAGCCACTTCAGGGTTCAATGAAGACATGATGAGTGTCCTGTTTCAGTTCTTTGACCCTAAACATCATTGCTTCACATTTCCCGACTATCAGCTGGTTCCTACAATGGAAGAGTTCTACAAGCTTCTGGGTATACCTATTCTTGATCAGAAACCCTTCACAAGCTTTGAAAAAGAGCCTAAACCTGAAGTCATTGCTGCAGCCTTACATTTAAAGAAATCAGACATTGTCCTAGAAACAAGGAATGGAGTTAAGGGTATTCTTGCTAAGGTATTGATGGATAAAGCTCAAGTATTCCTAAAGGCTATGAGTTATGATGGTCAAGTATTGCCGCATCCTCTATCAAACCTGATTATTTTGGTAATATTTTTGAATAATTGGTTATTTTGGAATTATTTTTGAAAATAATGGTTATTTTGAAAAAAAATTCTAAAAGTTTGTTTTAATATATTTGTAATATTTTAATACAAATAAAACAAAAAATAAAATTAATTATAAAAACAATGATATATTTTATTAGTTCATAAATGTCTATTGATTGCTTACTCATTCCATCCTAAAATAAGAATAGTTTAAGGTTTTTATAAATTGTCATAAATGTATAGGAGACTAATGACTTGAAAGAAGTTTTAATTATTTAATGGCATTCTGAAAGAAATTGATATTGAAAAAGTAAAATGATGTTTATTTTGAGATAATTTTTGTTTGGTAAAATAATTTTGAAATGAAGTACCTCTCTAATGAAAGTAAAGTTTTGAAAACTAAAAATAATGCAGCGTTGTTCAATAGCGAACCAAAATATTAGTTTTAAAAATTGGAGAGTAAAAAAATATAATTTTAGCAAAATAGAAGATAAATAAATAAATTTAAGTCAGTAATTTTAAAAGTATTTGTTTTTTAAATTATGAATTTATATTGTGAAAAGTAATCTAATAATTTTAGATGTAATTGATGGTAATAAATTCAGAATCTGAAATTTAAATTCTTTGAAATATAAAATATAATATATATTTTTGGTGACGATTAGGGCTTTCATTGATAGAATTTTTTTTGGTGACAACTCAGAATTTGAAATGTATATTCTTTTAAATTCAGAATGTAAGTAAATAGTTTTTTTTGGGGACGTTTCAGAATTTGAAACTTAAACTATTTAACTCATATAATAAAAATAATAATTTTTTAAGTTTGTTTAATCAAATATATATTTATTTATTAGTAAAACGGGAGGATCAAAGGTCTAAAATGAGGAGACATTAGGCAGCATGTCTCATAGACATTTGAACCGTTACTAAAAAAATTATCATCGAATCAGATACAACCATCAAAACTGGACAAATCTAGTTTGGTTAAGAAATCAGCACACTTAATAGTTTTTCTAAAAATGTGAATGAATGCACTTCTTTAAAATACTGAAGGAGAAGAAGAATATGCCTAGCCAAAGTAGAACCTTGTTTAGACTTCAAAGGCGACCCTTGGAGAGCATCTGCTACTGTCTTTTTGCCATCTTGAACAATAAGGTTCTTGAAATCTCTCTTCCAAGCAAGCTCCAAACCCATAAGGACACCCCAGAATTCTGTAGCAAGACTATTGCAATCACCAATAGTCTTATGAAAGCCACAAAGTTATCTTTCTTGACTGTCACGAAAAACACCCCCACACTTAGTAAGCAATCTGCTAGTGGTAGCCCCGTCAGAATTAAAACAAACCCCGAAGGTGTGAAAAACATAAGAAAGGGGGTTAGAATTGAGTTTTATAGAACAAAAGTTTTTTACCAACTCAAGAACACCACTTAAAAGTTAATAACAAAGAGATAAAAACACAAGTATTTTATTATCGTTCGCTTGAAACTCAAAGCTACTATAGTCCACCCTCCAAAGTGATTTCACCTTATACACACAGATTTAATCCACTATAATCAACTGATTAGAATAATCACAAAGAAGCTTTTGTTTATTAAGTGGATCACTGGATTAAGATGCATATTATTGTTATTCATTCATTGAGCATGGTACATGTCATTGTAGTCAATGACATCATCTACTCCATGCATAGGTTGCCTCGAAGGCTCACGTCTCATTAATTCAAGATTATAAAAAGCATCATTTGGTTCATAAGTACAAATTGATTCATATCAACAAGTCCTTTTGGCCGACCTACAAGATTGGTGCATTATTATGGTCCATCACGTCTCATGGCGAGCATTCTTATTAAATGAGCATTTTTTCTACTCATCTCGGGCCACGTCTAAAGAGCTATTTAACGGATGGCCTAGGATTTTCATTTCCTGGTCCTGACTTGAGAAAATTTCCTGAGGATTTAGATTCAATGTCTTTTAATTCCTATAGAAAGAAAATGCAACAGTTTTCTATGGACTTCATAATAATGTTACTTTTGATCAAAAAATACAAATTTAGATGTACAAAACCATTCTTTTTCCATATGGGCACGATCCTTCTAAGAATAAATTTTGTAAGGGGCATAGTTTACAGTTATATTGGTAGACCTCATGATTTACACACAGCCATGGCCTATGATCTAAATACTTGAGGACATTACAATAAAAAAGTATATAAGCTTAAAACATCATGACAGTTGACCACGACAACTCCATGCACTCTCTTCACCAAAACACTTCCAGAAGCAGTAAACTTGGTATCATGAGTGAAACCTGCAGGATTCAAAGAAATAATGAGTAAGGATTTTCCCAAAGAGATTATGATCAAAAGAAGAAAAACTGTCACAAGCTGCCGAACGGCAAAATAGCAAAAACAAGCCGTCACACCCAAAAAACAAAAAACATCTACAGACGCAAGTTCAGAGTATTCCTCCCACAGCAGGCCATGTTGTAGACCTTGGCAACATGATTGTCCTTCAATGGCAGGATGGTTAACAACTCCAAGACAAATGATTCAGTTCCAGAATGTTGATGTTAATAACTAGATAGGGATTTGGTCGGTAGCAGAGATGTTAAACAATCGAGAAAACTAACATGCTAAACACAGTTGAGAGTATCTCTTAGCCTACACATGGAAATGAGGATACATTTAAAGATTCACCTTTTTGGGACATAAGGTTTAACTATAGCGGCAGGACCATTGCATTATGAATCATCAATTAAAGACGGGATTGGTTTAAATGCCATAATGCTCCAAACCAAAACAGTGCCAGGGTATGCTTCAAAAAAAAACATGTTACAATAGAACCTATTATCAGAGAACCATGACAGATGTTGAACCATGACAAGAAGAAACCTGTTACCAAACCATCTAACCTTGATCAAATATACGATCTAAAAACTGCACAAACCACTACTGCATCACCAAGCATAGCAACCCACAAATCAGCTCACGCACAAGCAAAGTATCCAAAACAAAAATAATCATTACCATAGCAAAATTTCATTCAAACTTCTAACACAATAGCTAACAACATCACATTCCAAGTTAACAGGTTTTCAGCATATGACTAACCTCATGGTAATAGAATCACAGGAGCAATCATGACTACCACCATGTAAAACACAACAGACTAGCAATCCAAGCTCATCCATCAACAAGGTTAACATCCATACAAGTATCATCAAGCATCCTGAATATCATTCAGATCACCTACCAAATACCAAACCAAGTATCAAACATGGCATCAATTTAATGGTCATAAGACTTGTAAGCACACAATTGTTATGATAAACCAAAGGCAAAGATTCAGAGGATTTGAAAATACTTGAGCAGCAATTCATACCTAAATGTATTAAGTCCTCACATAAGCAAAAACGGAAGAAGTGTTGTGAATCGAAGTTGAGAAGTCATCAATTAAGGTTAAAATATATGCCAGTAAATACCAATTTCCTTACCTCAATTGTTGAAGATTTCACCGCAGTAAAAACTAGATGGGAGATTCAGTGAAGACGGCCACGCATTTGGAGATTTTTTGGGACCACAATCAAATCCGTTTCCTACCACATTTACATTGGTCCCCACCAAAATCTAAAGAAAGTTTTCATGCTAACAGAATGATTCCTTTTTGCACCATCTGCCAAGGATCCACATATGATTTTGGGGAGCTCATTTCACTCTATAAAAAGGAAAGCTAATCGATTGAAAAAGGAGAGAAGAAAAATACCGTCACTCTGCTGAAATCCCAAACGAACCTTACACCGAAAAGCTCCGCTAAAACTCTGTATTTCAACTTTGATTTTCACACTGAAAATTAGGGTTTGAAGAGCTTGACCCCTTCAATCGCGTGCAAAAGGAAATGACAATTAATTAGAGGAGAAAGTCAGAATCAGACAGAAAATAAGGAGTGGATACAGAAGGATAGAAAGAAAAGGAAGAAACTTGAAACAACAAGCAAAAGAAGAGGGACAACGTCATACATACTCACCGAAGGTAATCATGGCCGTCAGGTCTTCGTCGGGGCTACGATGCTCCGGCGGAATCTTTCCCTTTTATTTTGCTTTAAAGTGCTCTGACCTTGTATTTTAACTCGTTAATTTCTGCTGTTGATTGTGATATAGAAAACGGGTTAGAAGCTAAGATTAGGTTTTCCTTTGAGGTTCCGATTCGCTACTGTTTTCTAGATCCCGTCGAGGATTTGGAGGTTTGAGGGGATTGTGGTCGTTTGTCACGTTGGAAGTTTTGAACTTCATGTTCGAGTCCTGGTTTGTTTGAGGATGAACACCGAAGGGTGTTCATCGGTTTCCTTTCAAAAAAAATTCTCTCTCTGCAGTTTTGGATTGGGACCATGCACACGATTTAATAGGGAGAGGATATTTTCCAGAAAGAATGAAGAGTCGTTTTAAGAGAGAGAGACAAAATTATTTTGATTTATTTCTTTGCTTTAAGGGGTGATTGTTTCTTCTTTTAAAATATTATTAAGAGTAAATTAATGTTATTGATGATAGATACTTGGGTGCTGTCAGATTATGTTCCCAAAATCTTTATGATGTTATCAATGAACAATGATGCGCGTGGCGGTAGGTAAACCGAGGCCAACCTTTTCTCTTCTCGGCGGTACCACTTGGCTGAGTAGGAGAGGATTTTGGGCCTTGTGGCCCATCCCGAAAATAACACTACTTTAAGTCCCTTGGGCCTTCTTTGATCCAATGTTTAGGGCCTAACTTTTTATTTATTTCCCAAACATTCCAATTTGGTCTACTTGGTTTATGAGCTATTCTTGATTGTTTTAATTAAAATTAAGATAACACTTATATTAGAAATATTTATTAGTTCGGTTTCGATTACTATTTTCAACTCTCCTTTTTATCTTGTTATAATATTATAATTAGTTAAATGGTGGATTAATGGTTAACGTCAACAAATAATTTACTTTATTTTCTAATAAATAAGTTTGACGTTGGTCCAATACCAAATAGTCTTTCCCGAAAGTATATTAATTCTAAATAAATTCAAATTCACCGTATTTAAATAGTATTCTCTTAAAAATTATTTAATTTAATTTTGAATGAAAAGGAGAATAGTAAGCCTCCGCTTCACTATCTCTCGACTATTCGAACAATTGGCGTACGCCATATTGCTCGGATTTTCGTCATTCATTTAAAACCCTAAAACCCCATAAAATTAAAATCACTCCACCAATTAATTATAAATTCTAAAAGTTTTATTTTTAATAATTAATCTTTGAATGAAAAGGAGAATAGTGAGCATCCGCTTCATTATCTCTCGATTATTCGAATAATTGGCGTACGCCATATTGCTCGGATTTTCGTCATTCAATTAAAACCCTAATAATCATATAATTTCAAATCAAACATAGGTTCTAAATTCAAATTATTTCTAAACTTCAACCATCATATTCAAATCATTTTCCAAATCAACTACAAATTCTAAAACATTTAATTCTAAATTTATGATAATAAAGAGGATAGGAGGCGTACGCCTCACTATCTTTCGATTATTCGAATAATTGGCGTACGCCACATTGCTCGAGTTTTTGTCATCAAACTTAAAACACAATCGAATAAACTCAAATCACCTCTTATATCAAACCCAATTTTACAAAATAAACTATACAACTTCAATAGAGAATGGGAGGCGTACGCCTCACCACTCCTTGATTATTTGAATAATTGGCGTACGCCACCTTGCTCAAATCATCGACAAATCCAAACCTACCAACCCAAAATTCAAGCTATCTTCATAAATCGAATACAATATCTAAACATATCTTTTTACAATTTAAACCTCGGGTGATAAAAGATGGGAGGCGTACGCGTCACCGTCTCTCGATTATTTGGATAATTGGCGTACGCCATATTGCACAAATTATCGACTTCCGACTAAAACACGTTAAATAAACTTGGATAAGGGAATAGGTGGCGTACGCCTCGTTATTCTTTGAATAAGCAAGTAGGAGGCGTACGCCTCACTACCGTGCGTATTCAACATCCACAAACAAACTTTCAAAACAATTCGAACGAAAAGGGAATAGAAGGCGCACGCCTTATTATTCCTCGAAAGAATTGAACGATTGGTGTACACCATATTGCTCAATCTTTCGTCGTTCCTCAAATCATCAACAAATCAAACCTAACTTCTCGCCCTCGAGCGATCGAAACCAATCAAATCCAAACACGTCAATTCAACTCGTCACCCCCGCGTGACCAAAACCCTTTCAAAAAGAACACTGTCAATCCTTTCTAATGCGCACAACAAACCAGTGCTAGAGCCTCCACCGAGAGTAGACAAGCCAATGTTTAGCCGTTAGAACGCCGACCTACACAGTCGTTCATCAAAACAAAACACAACCAATATTCGTAGTAGCCCGAACTACGAATGCTCTGATTTCCTTATTGCACCATAAGGATACGTAGGCAAGAGATTGCTGTATCTTTGCGAGCACACTAATAAAAAACCTCCCATTTCCCTCATCCTGAGGTCTTCATCCACATCTATCATCGATTCTAATTACTCGAAGCAAGCAGATAAACAGTCAATTAACAGTCAAATAGCAAAATCAGACTAAAAGGTTCCCGTTGAGTACAACGGACGTGAGGGGTGCTAATACCTTCCCCTTGCGTAATCGACTCCCAAACCCGAATATGGTAACGACAACCATTATTCTTATTTCTAAAGGTTTTCTCGATATTTTCCTATTCCTATATCCTTTCTAATGCGCACAACAAACCAGTGCTAGAGCCTCCTTTTCCGTATCCTATCGCGAGGGATCGCATTATCATCTTTTTTTGAGGTGCGACAATTACATGCGACTCTATATGACTAATGCACAAATACAAGCTATTCAAAATCCTTTGATTCTTATATCAAATGTATATGACTGAGTTTTAGTTTAGTTAACAAGACATAGTTTTTCGTAAATCGTTTTCCCTCTGCTAAGTTGCCCTCCAAATAATTTAAATGACCGGGTTGTCTTGATTAGACAGATTGCTACTAAGATGCATTTTATACAAGCTTATTTGAAACGAGGGTGTCCTCTACCACCAACATTCGTAGAATGGAGAGAACGTCTTAAGGAAGAAACATCTGAGTGAGAACTTTGCTTTTTTGGATAGGATTCATGAGTTCTAGAAATTAAATGATGTTGAAAAATAATACAATAGAAAAAAGTCTAATGCGAAAAGTTCAATAAATTTAAAAAGATGTCATCGATTTTGATGCATTTTAATCGTATGTACTTCTAATTTTGTTGATTCACTATGTTCATTTTTATTCTTATATCTTCATTTTAAGATGTCCAAACATAATCTAAGCGTATAAATAAAGCATTACTTTTGAAAACAAATTATTTGTTGAGTTTCTAGTAAGAGATGAGTCCTCTTCAATTCTGGACAAATTCTACATAAGAGTTTTTAAATGTTGTGAAACTGAAGTTATTAGACTAAGGTTTTGCTTAAATTGATGCAATGAGATGATATGAAGTGATATGAGATGAAATAGAATAAGATTACATTGTTTGAGTTAATTAAAATCAGATCCAGTATAATAAATTTTATTATTCTATTTTATTTCATTTCATCACTTTCATTAGCATTGTTTCCCTTAGATATGAGGAATAAAAAATTACATCACTTTCTACTAGTATTGATCACTTTCTACGAGTATTGTTCCCTTTAATATGAGCAGAATGAAATTTTCATCACTTTCCATCAGTATTGTTTCTCTTTTATATGAGCAGAATCAAAAACTTACTTTGTTTTTATCGCTAATTATTCAAATAATAAAGTAATAAAATTTCTATTTCACTCTATTCTATTTTTGCTAAATTTCAATAACTCTATTTATCTTAAGATATTAAAATATAATCTAAAATAATATAATAAAATTGTATATCTAACGAACTAGAAATTTTGTCTTAAAAAATCTAGCATCATAATAACAAAAAATTATTAAAATTTATATATGCAGATGGGTGGCTGACCAATTAAATAAAAAAATATTAAAACATAATAATTTTTAGTTTTATGCTATCTTTACAAGTACTCTGGCGGTGAGCAAGTTGTCCATTTACATATGGATAGTACTGCTTATAAAAAATAAGAATGGATAAAACCATATATAAAACCAATCCAAAATATCCGGATCCATGTCCAGATCCGCTTGGAGTTTCGCTTCACTTCTCTAGGGTTTCTCAAACGCATTATAGAATCTCTCCACTCTCAGATTTCCTCTATAGATTAAAGAAGCATCGGAGAACTAATTCCGTCGCCGGAAACCGAACCCCGTTGCCAGAAACAAAAAACCTGAACCGAAAAAAATGTCAAGCAAGAAGAAACACAAACGAAAACACAGCGACAACGATGAAGACGACGACGTTTACTACTACCAATACTGCGCTTCGTCTCTACCCCCAACACCACCACCGGCACCACATCCAGTAATCAACCCCAATCAAAACCGAACAACAAAGGAACATCAATAGGAGGCACAGGTGAACCCTTAGCACCATCAAAATCGACGCTATACGTTTCTAATCTAGATTACTCCCTAACAAACTCCGATCTCCATACGCTCTTCTCTACTTTCGGCCGCATCGCGCGTGTAACCGTTCTCAAAGACCGTCACACGCGCCTAAGTCGCGGTGTCGCGTTTGTCCAATTCGTTTCTCGTAATGACGCCCAACGCGCCGTGGCGGAGATGAATAAGAAGATTCTCAATGGAAGGACTCTAACTGCTTCTATTGCTGCTGATAATGGACGTGCTCCGGAGTTTATTCGGAAGCGCGTGTACAATACTGAGATTGCTTTGTGTTATGAGTGTGGGGGCATGGTCATTTGTCGTATGAGTGTCCTAAGAATCAGTTGGGGCCGAGGCCGCGGCCTTAGCCTAAGAAGCCGCGACGGGGATTTAGTGGGCTGAGGGATAGGGATGGGGAGGAGGAAGGTGATGAGGAGGAGGAGGAGGTGGTCAGATTGCTGGGAGAAGTTTGACGATAATTGGGCTTCTGTTGTGGATGATGAAGCGAGTGAAAGGTTGCTGGGGAGAAACAGAAATGATGATGAGGGTTTGGACAACAACAAGACGAAGAAGAAAGGGAAGAAAGCTGGGTATTTCAGTGATGAGAGTGATCATGATGATGATGATTGATCATGACTATGTAGCATTGACACTTCAGATTGAAGGTGTGTGTTTGGTATTCCGCATTACCGCATTATTCAACTAGTCCTGTGTGTCGTGTCTATATATGTGCCAGTGTTTCATAGATCTAAATGGCAATTTTTTGTTTTTATCAAGATATGGTGTAATTGATGAAATTGTTTATATGTTGTTGGCTTGGTTGGATGTGTTTATGGTTTTGATCACAAGCACATGCTAGTTATTAGTTATTGTGGTAGTAATTAGTGATAGTGGTGGTGAATTGGTGATGAGCATTTTTGTGTATTCCATATTTTCGTAGTTAATGAGTGATGACAGACGAGTCTCTTATTTATCGGCTTAATTTAGCATTCGGTTTACCTGTAAAACAGAAAGGAAAAGCCTGTTTGTTATGTTTTTTATTTTGGTTCAGTTAAAACATGTAATGTAATCAAATTGTAACACCCTGGTTTACTTTATGCACCTCTTGTTATCATATAAGTAAGGTTTTTAATTACAGTTGTGGTGGTTATGTTATGATATTTGATATGTAGAATATTGTAGTCAGATATAGCTGGATTTGATGTGGTTGTTGAGATCTTGAAAAGCATAGGTTGTAGACTTGTAGTCACAATTACTGTCGCCGTTCTTGTGGAAAGCAGTTTAAAACCATGGGTAACAGTTCTTCTGATTACCTTTACTCTTTGATGTCTACTGAGCATTTTTATGCAGATTGATGAGTATTTCTCATGTTTCTCTTAGAATGCTTAAATTGCTTCTCCCAGAGAAAGTGTGGTATCCTTTTCATGCATAATCACATGGCTGAGCTGGAGAATAATACCAATTTGTGCCTCACCCTCGACACTAGGCTTTAAATTATAGGTTTAATTATTCTGTAACTTTTTGAACCATGGGCTAATCTTGAATGTCATTGTAATGATATGTAGAAAAAGAAATTGGTTATTGTTATGCTATTTCCTTTCTTTCTGAATTATGGCTTTGAATCGGATTAAGTATAGTTATATTATATGGAGTTTGGGGTCAATTGTTACTGTTGTACTGTTGGTTTTAAGCATTGTTGGTTTTGGTTATATCTATAACTCTGAAACCATATTCAGTTGACAGTAATATACACCCGATAGATACCATATTCATGATTGTCTATATACTTTTGTATGCTCATATTTTTTACTAATTGAATCATTGTCTTATGGCACAAGTTAATGAAAATAGTAGAGTTCATATCCTCAATGAATAGGATTAACATGAAGCTTGATTACATAGTACGATAATTGTACTCAGATATAAAGATATTGGGAGTTTTGTGAAATTCAGGATATCGGTTTCTTGAATTTTGTTTAAGTTTGAGCAGATTCAAATAGGATTAATATGGGTGTTCTTGAAGTGGAAGTAGGTAAAGTTTGGAATTTTTTTTCAAAATAATAATTATTTTTATTTTTTTTTTCAAAATAACTAATTATTTAAAAAAATTATCAAAAAACCAGGTTTGGTAGAGGATGCGTCAGATGAACTGGGGCACCCCTAATGCATAAAGAGGAGGCGTCAATAGCATTGGCGCATGCATTGCGCTCCTCACGAGGAGGCGCCACTAGCATTGGCGCATGCATTGCGCTCCTCATGAGGAGGCGCCAATACTTGTGGCGCCTGGATTGGGCCTCATGAGGAGGCGTCAATTCTAGTGGCGCCTACTTGCATTTGGTTGTGTGGGCGCTAATTCATCTAGCTGCATGTGATGGTCATGTGGGCGTCAATCCCTCAAGCGCCGACATGTTTTTTCCGTCTCTATAAATACCACGCATTGGATGCAATGTTTTTCACTCAAACTCATCTCCTAATACAATTCAACCACCATCAATTTCAATTTCCCTGTTTCAACAATGTCTGCATACATTCAAAAACAAAGTGCTGATGTAATATTTTCTGCCGTTGCGGCTCTGGTACAGATTCGACTTTGGAACACAAATATGTTTGAACGTCTTAATCGGACGTTGTACAGTGGTTAGAGGGAGAAATTGGAGAGGGTGAACGGATTAGAAGAATACAATGGCTTGTGTCCACGTTCAACCAACACGGAGAATTACGCGAATTGTGGATATTAAGACAGACCAAGATGCTCGTAGGATGATGCATTACATGTTCAAAATTGTTTTGCTGGTTGTAATTGCATAGTTCTTGTATTTGTTATAATTATATGTGTTACTGTTTATGCAATGGTACTTTCGAGACAGACGTCTAATATGAAATAAATTTAATTTTTCATATATTGCAATAGAGGTACATGTAAATTTATCTGGTTGTGCTTAGGACAGTTATTACGATTGTGACCTAGTTGACGGAATGAACTACATAGTCTAACCATTTTGTTCGCCGTATCCATTTCGGTTCGAATTCGGATGCTGTTTGGGCGACCCTTTTTCTTCCTTCGCATAACTTCGTTGTTCCAGACGATGTCCCCTTGATATTCTGGCCAATAATCCTCTTTTGCCACTACGAAAAAACTAATTTTTAAACATTTAAACACTGACGATTTTGTAAACTTCAGATAACAAGTATGATGGATCCCTTCGAACCTTTGAGCATGCCGCAAGGACATGGGAGCGGGGGTACGAAAGGCTTGGAACTTTCTGCAGTCGCACTAACCTCTATCTAGTTCGACTCTGTACTGTCCCATCGGCATGCCCTCATTGTGATCCATGGACTCGACAACACTAAACCAACCGTTTACTTCGGTCAAGACCGTAACCACATGTGTGTTTGCTTTGGCAGCTTCATGTCTGATGAATTTCATCGAAGCATCACTGAACAACTGTCCAGATTGCAACACTGAACTCCATTTTAAGCGTCTGGTTCAAACAACGCCCTTAGCCTGAAACATGTAGCATGCACCAAAGCGATTATTGGTAGGTTACGGATTCCTTTGAAGACAGAGTTCATTGATTCCACAAGATTTGTTGTCATGTGGCCCCAACGTTAACCGTTGTCGTATGCCCTAGTCCACTTCTCCAAAGGAATACCATGGATCCACCGTACCGCATCTTCGTTTGACAATCTTATTTCCTTGCGGTAGTGTTTGAAAGAAGGTTTTGATAATGCGTAACCTGCATTGACAACCTTCTTCCGCAACGTCTTATCTTTGATTTCCCGCATGAAATTCTGAGCAATATGTCTATTACATAACACATGCGTCGAAGGAGGATTTTGCCAGCCGTTGTCAATGTTATTATATGCACTGATGATTGAAGGGTGTCTGTCGGAGATCAAACATAAGTTAGGCTGAGGTGCAACGTGCAATCAGAGATTTCTTAGGAAAAAACTTCATCCCTCAGCAGTCTCCCCTTCAACTAGGGCAAAGACGATTGAAAAAATATTGATGTTCCCATCTTGTGCCACTACCATCAATAACGTTCCTTTGTATTTTCCGTACAACCATGTACCATCAGTTTGTATAATTGGTTGATACCTGGTTGATACACCCAGAATAGACGGTGAAATATTTTATTTCCAACAGCACACGTACCATCTGGTGTATAGGCGGACAATTTGTTTCCAGCTTGACAATTGTCCCGGGAGCATATTGTTTTAGAGCCAACAAGTATTTTGGAAGTTGTTTGTAAGACTCCTCCCAATTGCCAAACACTTTTTCAATAGATTTTGTCCTAGCTATCCATGCCTTCCTATATGATGGAGTGTACTCGTACTCTGCCCTAATATGCGAGATTATTGTACTCACCTTTAATTATAGATTGTCGCTAATAACAGATAATATTTCATCACATATTAGCTGAGAGCTTAATTTACGATGATCCTGGATTGGGTTTGTCAGCATGCATGTGTGATCTGGACCCATTGATCCAATCTCCCAAGACTCGCTCCTCTTCTGGTACGAAGCTGACAACATAAAAAGGAAGTGCTCATTCAGACAATAAACTTTATACCTCGATGCGTCAGTTCTGTTAACTCTGAAATCAGCTGATAGTTGCATGTGGAATTTCTTAATGGCTCTTACACATTCCTTTTTGTGCGAAATGTGTCTCCTTGTTTTAAAGATCCTTGCATATGCACGTAAGGATTGTACCATACATCTGCTAAAGGTTCATCTGAACCCAAATTTAACCTTGTCATCTGTTGGGGTGGGCAGTATACATAACTTGTTGGTATTGGCTCCTCTTCCTCTTCAGCGTTCACCATCGAATCAACCATGATCTCAGATTCTTCTTCTTTGTCATCTAGAACATTCACCTCAGCTTGTCCGTCATCAGTCTCACAAAACACTTGTGACTGATCAATGGACAGAGACACCTGTTGTTGATGTGGTAATATATACAACTCTATATCGTTGTAACCAGATTGTTCGTGACTAACAAACATATGCTGAATATCATCATCATCTTGAATCTTCTTCTGATAAAATTTAACCTGGTTTTCTACAAACCAAACCGGATATTTATAGATGATTTGGCCCACATTACTGCATTGCAATTTCTTTTTTCTATTCTTTGTTTCAGATGTGAAAAATTTGATCATCGATTTATTGTAAACCGAGTTACCTCTGTGTTTCGAAAACAAACCGAACAACTGATGATCAAATATTTCACCTTCGACATGGGCACTGATCATGTAATGTTGTGTGGAAGACATTTGTTGAAATATTAATTTGTAGATATCTTTAAGGGAATTGAATGCATTGCTAAGTTGTTCATCCACACAACATAAATAATTTCACTGCTAATTTGGTCGTTGCATTGATAACTTGGTCATTGTTTGTACAACTTGACCATGCATGTAGTAGAAAGAATCAACCATGCAGAGAAAAGAGTGACAAGAACACACATGCGCCTGAGCCCTGAGATTCCCACCTAGGCGCCCATTCCCTAGGCGCCATAAAGTAACTGGGGCGCCAAAAGGATGGGTGCCTCTTCACAAAAATTGGTCTAATGCGCCACTAGGAAGGGCGCCCCTTCCCATTGCCCTACACTAAGGCGCCAAGAGGAAGGGAGCCTCTTCCTTGCATGTGAAGAATCACATGTAGGCGCCAAGAGGAATGGCGCATCTTCCCTTACATGTTGATTCTTCACATGCGCCTAGAAGAGATTCCTCACATGCTATCTCTCACATGCTTTCTGAAGTTTGTCATTCCTTTTTCTTCTCTTGCCATTCTATGCAACCAATCATATTCATCTTAGGTTGCAAACCTACTCACTCATTCATCTATAAATAGCCTCTCATATCAACAATATCAAATCATCTTCATCAATACTCAATTATATTATTCTACCACACTTGTTTCCTCTACCACACTCAAGCTTTGCAAAATCAAATCATGTCTTTGTTGACTATGGGCGATGAACATAGAGGCACGCTCGAGAATATATCGGCATTTGTATGTCATCTCTCTCTTTTTACTTTTTCTATTTTTAGTCTTATACCTTTGTTATCTATGTTTTTCTTACTTGTTATAGAGTTGTGCTTGTTGATTATGTATTTCTTCTTCTAATTGCATTTTCTTACTTTTTATTATTAGGATCCTGAAGCGGTTTAGATGTCGTGTACATGAATATGTACCCCACGATCCTTAATAGAACCATATATTAGGGATGTGGATTTGGAAATCTACTCAACATTGTTTCATACTCGGTGGACTACAAGTTCATTCTAACTTTGTTGGAGAGGTGGAGACCCGAGACCCACACATTTCACCTTCCGATTGGTGAGTGGTACCGTCAAAACTTGAGGACGTGTACATGTTGTTGGGTCTCCGTATAGATGGAAAGGCAGTGAATGATCGAGTTACCAAGACAACAATATCTGCAATGAATTATTGGGTGCCCATTTGCTAGACGACGAAACTGAGGGAGACACTCCGGTCAAGCAAGGGGCAAGGTATAAGTTTAAAATACCTTAAACAATATTATGCCAGTATAGTAATTCCCGACGATTCAACCGAGTATGAGAAATAATAAAAGCTTGGTGTATATTATGATTTTATTTGATAATTTTTTGTTTTCAGAAACGTACAGGTAATTTTGGTAAATATAATGTATTTACCTTATTACGCAACATTAATAAGGTAACACTTATAGTTAGGGTTCAGCTGTATTGGCCCATCTATATAGTGCAATGTATAGAACTACAAAAAAGAATACCTATATTTTTTTTCATGTGCGTATTTGCTTCAAGCTGGGGGTTGGTCAAGAATGTCGTCGCTCGCCCCGATAAATGAGCGCCCATTCGTGTTCCCCGTTTGCAACCAAGTAAGTCTAACACTTTACCATTCACCCTTTAGTTAATTATATTTTATATTATAATTAATAGTAAATAATATTTTTCACTTCTTTTTTATCTTAGGTGGTCGTAAGGGGAATGAACTACACACAGGTGTCTGAAACACGCTATTGTAGTCTATCGAAATCTATTGGACCACATTGGACATGACGATGTAATAATCCTACCCAACTATATTTAATTTAAAAATACTTCTCAAATTATTTTCCATCTAATCGTTTCGTATTGTTTTACAGTTTGTCTAGAGGCATATCTCCTTGGTCTGATCATGATGTGAACCATGAACGATGCTGCAGTTGGACAACGAAGACACCGGTTATCCGATTCACTATGGTGGAAATGCACCGAGTGACCAGGGTCAAACTGCAGTTCTGAATGCTACACACATATTCCAGAAATCTCCCCACGTGTTTGGGGAATTACATCAAAAAAGGGTTGATGCACAATAGATTATTCTGATTGGAGAGACTTTT